>NC_067140.1:2599334-2891834 GCF_903995435.1 Acomys russatus | reverse complement strand
GCAGGGCCTCATGCTTGCAGAGCATCTGAGCCTCTTTTCCACTTCTGTGATAAAACACCATGCCCAAGGCAACTTATAAAGAAAGCATTGAACTGGGCTTACAGTGTCAGAGGGGTAGAGTCCATCAGCTGAGCAACGTCTTGGTGGAGGAATGGCTGAGAGCTCACAGCTCAGTCTGAAAGCAGAAGGCAGAGCTGGCACTGGGAATGGTGTGGGCTCCTGACACCTCAGAGCCCGCCTCTGGTGACACACCTCCTCCAACTGCCACACTTCCTGATGCTTTCCACAGTTCCAACAACTGAGGCCCTGTGACCCTACGAACATATGAACCTCTGGGGGCCATGCTCATTCAAACCACACACACAGCAAGCACTTTCCCAACAGTAAAATGTAAGCGCCATTTTTAAGCTTTTAATAGATTCTGCTAAATTGTCTACCCAGCGTATACAGCAATGCTTCTCAACCTGTAGGGCTCGGTTCACCTGGGGGACACATATCAGATATTTGCATTACAATTCATAATAGTAGCAAAATTACAGTTATGAAGTAGCAATGAAAATGTATGGTTGGGGGCACCACAGCATGAGGAACTATTAAAGGGTCGCAGCACTAGGAAGGTTGAGAACCACTGATAGAGGTCTATTTGTGTGGTCATGGAAGAAAGGTAGATGCTAGTTGCTCACAACTATCTGAAATCAGTATACTTTTTGGTTTTTCTTTTAATGTTTACCAGCCAAATTGACAATAAAATGTATTCATTTGTCTTACGTGTGTGTGTGTGTGTGTGTGTGTATGTGTGTGTGTGTGTGTGTGTGTGTGTAGCAGACGATGCATGTTGAGTGCACATGCATGTAGAGGCCAGAGCTTGTCCCTCAGGGTGGTCCACCGGGTTTGAGATGGCGTCTCTCACTGAGACAGAGGCTTTTTGAGTCCGCTAGTCTGGCTGACCACACCCACTGAGCTGTTTAAGTGGGTGCTGGAGAACTCAGGTCCTTGCATGGCAAACACTTTACTTTCTCTCTTACCCTGTATCTTAATGTCTCCTGTCCTAATGTGGAGTCGTTTGCTTGGCCTAGAGGTTCATGAGAGGCGTTTACTACAGCAACTTGTTTCTGTTAGGATTCCCAGCAGTTTTGCCTTCTTTGGGGCTTTTACATCTTATTTAGCCAGTCAGCAAGGAGTGAATGTACACCTGCTATTTATAAGTCCCAGTGGCAGGCACACAAATAAGATGGTGAGATTGAAAATGCTCACTGATCAACAAACTACATCTATAAAACTGAGTGCTGCCTGACGCAGTGGCGCACACCTTTAATCCCAGCACTCGGGAGGCAGAGGCAGGCGGATCGCTGTGAGTTTGAGGCCAGCCTGATCTACAAAGTGAGTCCGGGACAGCCAAGACTAACACAGAGGAACCCTGTCTCGAAACACCAAACAAACAAACAAAAAACCCAACCAAAACAAAAAACTCAACAACAACGACACCAAAAAATACCCCCTAATGCTATCTACTGCTTGTCCTTAAAGGAAACTAACTGGTTGATAGCCAGTGCAGCACAGTTCCATCTCGGTGGCGCTATTACAAGTGAAAGAAGCCAATCACAGGGACTATATGAGTCATGCTTTAAGTAATGGAACACATTAGAAAGACAGAACTGGGCGCTGGAGAGATGGCTCAGTGAGTAAGAACATTGATAGCTCTTCCAGAGGTCCTGAGTTGAATTCCCAGCAACCACATGGTGGCTCACAAACATCTATAATGTGATGGGATGCCCTCTTCTGGCTTCGGCAGATAAGGCACTCAAACACAATAAATAAATAAGTAAATAAATAAATAAATAAAGCTTTTAAAAGATTTTTTAAAAAAGAAAGAAAAATGAAAAGTACAGTGATGGCAAACAGACAAGTGGTTCCCATTGGAGAGAGTGGGAAAGGGCACGGCTACAGAGGGATGACAGCAGGAGGGAAATTTCAGAGGTGACAGAGCTGCTCTGTCCCCTGATTATGGTGGTGCCAATATGTATGCGCATGTCTTAGACTTCACGGAACTAACTGGCCAAGGAGCCCATTTTGTTACATGATGCTTTAAAAAAAATCCTAAAATCACCTTGTTCCCAATAACTGATCAGCAGTAAGCTTTCTCCGTGGGTTAAATGGTGTTCTTGAGCTATAAAATTTTACTAAATTATACGTTTCTACATATAATGCTAATTAACAACAACAGCAAAACACCAGAAGTCAGCCTCCTGGTCTTCATTTTGTGTTTAGCATCACAGGCTTTATAAGCACTCTCTCTGTTTAATAAAGACTTTAGATTGCAGCAGTGAATTAAAACAAAAGAAAGCCCATTCCCTTACTAAACGAAGGACTAGATGAAGAAGAAAGTAATTACGTGAGGTCACCTCAGATGCTGCAGTAGCTATGGGTGCACATAGGAAGGACTTGTGACTCAGCTTCAAGACAAATGTATGCTCACACCCCTAAGACACATGCTGCTCTAGAAAAGATGTAGAGAAGGCAGGAGGTATGTAGCAGGAAAGGGCACCATGGAAGTTAATTGACTAGACCCTGGCTGCCACAGGCAAAGCAAGACATGACCTGAAGTTGAAAGGTAAAACCGACCAGCGCAGCTGTGACCGTGAAGACACCAGCTTAATAGAGAGAGGAGTTAAAATACTTAAACTAGGAGGGAACTGGAGAGCTGGCTCAGAGGTTAAGAGCACTGACTGCTCTTCCAGAGGTCCTGAGTTCAGTTCCCAGCAACCACATGGTGGCTCACAACCACCTGTCATGTGATCTGATGCCCTCATCTGGCCTTCAGGTGTACATGAAGGCAGAGCACTGTATACTTAATAAATAAATCTTTAAAAAATACTTAAACTAGAAATAATCACTGGTAATAGTGATAAGGGCTACTAGGAAGCCCATGAAGCCCATGACATTAAGTATACTGTTGTACCATTTTACAGATGAGGAAACTGAGGCACAAGGAGGCTCACTACTTGAGTCAGCACAAACAACTAGTAACAGGCCAAGGGCCAGCCTGGAGCCTGGTTTCTGAGAAGAAATTAAGTCTTCCGCAGTCCTGCTGCCATCCTGTGGAGCTGAGAGTGGGGCCTCCTGGCTGGCCCCCTGGTTGTTTTGATAGGCCATTCACATCTCCAGTGAGTGGCCTCAAGAACTGGTATGTTTTCAGATGGCTGAAGTTCTTTTTCTGTCACTGCAGGCGCTGCTACAAGAGGAGCCTCTGCACTCTCTCTCCAGCCTGGTGCGCCGTGAGCTCATTGTCACCATCACTGACCTCAGGTGACACCCCCATGCCCCTCACACATGCATCCTGAGAGGAGCCTCTGCACTCTCTCTCCAGCCTGGTGCGCCGTGAGCTCATTGTCACCATCACTGACCTCAGGTGACACCCCCATGCCCCTCACACATGCATCCTGAGAGGAGCCTCTGCACTCTCTCTCTCCAGCCTGGTGCGCCGTGAGCTCATTGTCACCATCACTGACCTCAGGTGACACCCCCATGCCCCTCACACATGCATCCTGAGAGGAGCCTCTGCACTCTCTCTCCAGCCTGGTGCGCCGTGAGCTCATTGTCACCATCACTGACCTCAGGTGACACCCCCGTGCCCCTCACACATGCATCCTGATTTCCCATTCAGGACCATACATTGCTAGAGCTGATTAAAATGTCCCATATTTAGGGCTGGTAAAATGGCTCAGTGACTAAAGGCAGTTGTCACCAAGTATAAGGATCTGAGCCTGATCCTTGGAACTCACATAGTGAACTTTTCAAACACTAAATAGACAAATGTAATTTTTAAAAATCTATTTGTTTGTTTGTTTGGGTTTCTTCCTTTCTTTCTTTCTTTTTCTTTTTCTTTTCTTTTTTTTTGGTTTTTTTTTTTTTTTTTTTTTTTTTTTTTGGTTTTTCAAGACAGGGTTTTCTCTGTGTAACCTTAGCTGTCCTTGACTCACTTTGTAGATCAGGCTGGCCTCAAACTCACATCATCCACCTGCCTCTGCCTCAAACCTCTTTTGCTTTTTCCAGACCGAGTTTCTCTGTGTAGCCTCGGCTGTCTTGGAGTAGCTTTGTAGACCAAGCTGGCCAAAACTGACACAGAGATCTGCCTCCCAGAGTGCTGGGATTACAGGCGTGCACCACCTTGCTAACCAACAAATGCAATTTTAAAAATGCCCCATGTATTAACTTTTGAAACCTATTTATATGGGGAAAGCCAACTCCTCTGTGGGCACTTTAGTATCATGTGATGGCTAGTCTGGTTGTCAACTTGACACACCTGTGAGGAAGGCACCTGGACTGAGGAAGCCTCCAATGATTGGCCTGCCTAGGAGGCCTTAGGAAGGCGCAGTGCCCCCTAACGGTGCCATTGTTGAGTAGGTGAGAAAGGTAGCCGACTGTGAGCAAGGTCAAGGCAGTCAGCAGCGGTGCTTCCTGGTCTCTGCCTCGGTTCCTGACTCCAGCTTCCTGCCTTGGCTGCCCTTGATGATGTGCTGTCATCTGTAAAACAAAGGAAACCCTTTCCTTCCCAACCTGCTTTTGCTCCGGTTTTATCACAGCAAGGCAAAGCAAGCTAGAACACTATGAAATTTAAGACCATCCCAGTACAAGGTGGCTCTCGTACATGCTTCATGATAAAGCACCGTCAGGTCTAAGGAAGGTTTCAGGGGGTGCCTGATGTTTACCGCTCTTGGAGACTTGCTCCTTGGCAAGCATGCTGGTCAATATCACTAAGATGACCTGCAGCGAAAGCCTGAGCTCACTCACACTGGGGTTGTGTATTACTGCATTAGAGTGCTGCAGGCTTGCCTCTATGGCTGTACTGAAGAAGAGCCTGGAAGGCTTTGGCACCACAGCCTGCAGTGGGTGTGGGCGGGGCGGACAGCCACACTCTTCCTCCAGCCTTTTGTGAGATCCATCTGACGTGTGGCTCCTGCGTGCACCTGTCTGTTCCATCAGAGTGCTCTTCAGCCAGCTTGCCCTTCCTCTTTTCACTATTTTAAGAGCCGAGTCTTAACATCAGAGTCTTCCAAACTGTCTTTCCCCAATTACCAAGATGTGCACCTGTTGTTCGGCTCTGAGGACCAAGAGGACTTGCTTGCTCTTATCACCCAAAGCATCATCTGTCTGCCTGCCATAGGCACCCCTGCCTGCCTGCCAAGCACAGTGCCAAACCAGAGCAGCGAGCAAGAGGTAGCTCCCTGTTTCCCTTAACTGCCCTCCTCTCCCTAGGCCAGCTGCTCTTGACCTTTTGATGGTCTGAAACCAACTCAAAACTAGTGATGTCAAGTCTCGTGAACATAACCAAATAAGAGCGTTCTCTCCTTTTTCGTCTCTCTATATGTTCCTTCATTTTCCCTTTGTTCCTTATTTCCTTGGTTTTAAAATAAAGTGGGAGCTGGGCATGGTGGCTTTTGGGAGAAAGATACAGACAGATCTCTGTGAGTTCGAGGCCAGCCTTGCTGGTCTACATAGCAAGTTCTAGGGCAGCCAGAGCTACAAAGTGAGGCCCTGTCTCACACAAAACAACAACAAAAAAATAATTAAAAATTTAAATTGTCACTCATATACTTTGCAGACTTTCCATTTCCTTTTATTTTTGAGACAGGAGCTCTCTGTATATGCTTGGTTGGTCTTGCACTCACAATCTGCCTGAGTGTGTGCCACCACAGACACATCCAATTTTTATTTTTTTAACTTAAAATATAATTGTTCTTGTTAAAATGTTGTGCATGTATTATTATATGTTGAATACTCCCCCTGTGCCCCTCGTTCCTCCCTGTTTTCCTTCCTCACATTCCTACCTCTTTCCATTTTACTGACATTTTTTGAAGGGCTGCCTTGTGCACTCTGCAACTCTGACAGAAAGTAGAGATGAGCAGTGTGAGGTCTTGCCCTTACAGTCTGCCCTTTAGAGAGACAGAGAACTGAGGAAAAGTCTGTCTGTTGGTGAAAAGCACAAGTGGTCTGACCAAAACTCAATGCAGGAGATGAGGGAGTGCTGGGATTCTAGACACGGGGTCTTCTTGTGTAAGTAATCCAAGCAAGCCTTCTTGGTGGGCTGGGACTGAGAGAGCAGCTTCCACGCTGGGAGGAGAGTCAGCGTCTTCTCTGGCTGCTGAGCAGGCTGGTAAGGGAGTGACAGGAGGCCACTGCTTCAGATGACTCCCCGGCCTTTGGACACTGGAGGGACAAGTCACAGGTCGGCTTTGAAGGTGTTTGGACCAGTGCATGCTCCCCAGGTGAAGTCCGTTCCCAGTGATCCCAGCAGTTTTAAGGTGCTCATTTGAAATGTCTTATTTCTGTTTACTTCATGCCATAAACTGTACACAGGTGCTTTTCCTGTGGATCAGGTATTTGTGTAAAGTCTCAAAGTGATGAGCATCATGGTAGACGTGCTTTGGGAACTTTGTGTGGGGGGAAGGGGGTGGCTCGCTGATTCTGCATCTTTTTGGTGTCTCTACAGGCAGACGTTCCAGGCCTTTTCTGTAATGCTACAGACTTAGGTATTGAAAGACCCACATATGAAAAAATTTGACAGCATTTTTTAAACTTTGTTTTATTATTAATTTATTCTTGTTACATCTCAATGGTTATCCCATCCCTTGTATCCTCCCATTCCTCCTTCCCTCCCATTTTCCCCTTACTCCCCTCCTCTATGACTGTGCCTGAGGGGGACTTCTTCCCCCTTTATATGCTCATAGGGTATCAAGTCTTTTCTTGGCAACCTGCTGTCCTTCCTCTGAGTGCCACCAGGTCTCCCCCCCCCAGGGGATATGGTCAAATATGAGGCAACAGAGTTCATGTGAAAAGTCAGACCCCACTCTCCACTCAACTGAGGAGAATGTCCTGTTCATTGGGTAGCTCTGGGTAGGGGTTTAAAGTTTACAGCCTGTATTGTCCTTGGCTGGTGCCATAGTTTGAGCGGGACCCCTGGGCCCAAATCTGCCTATCATAATGTTCTTCTTGTAGGTTTCTAGGACCCTCTGGATTCTTCTACTTTGCTATTCTCCCATGCTTCTCTCATCTTGAGTCCCAATAGGATGTTCTCCCCTCTGTCCCAGTTTCCTAGTAAGTGAAGGCTTTCGTGGGACATGCCCCTTGGGCTAGTATGCAGATATAAGTGAGTATATACCATTTGAGTCTTTCTGCTTCTGGGTTAACTCACTCATTATGATCATTTCTAGCTCAATCCATTTATCCACAAATTTCGGGAATTCCTTGTTTGTAGTAGCTCAGTAGTATTCCATAGTGTATATGTACCACAGTTTCTTTATCCATTCTTCTACTGAGGGACACTTAGGCTGTTTCCATCTTCTGGCTATTATCAATAAGGCTGCCATGAACATGGTTGAGCAAATTTTCTTGTTGTGTGCTGAAGCATCTTCTGGGTATATTCCAAGGAGTGGAATAGCTGGGTCTTGAGGAAGCCCTATTCCCAGTTTTCTGAGATAGCACCAGATAGATTTCCAAAGTGGCTGTGCTAGTTTGCATTCCCACCAGCAATGAAGGAGTGTTCCTCTCTCCCCACATCCTCGCCAGCATGTGGTGTCTCTTGAATTTTTTATCTTAGCCATTCTGATGGGTGTAAGATGGAATCTCAGAGTTGTTTTGATTTGCATTTCCCTGGTGACTAAGGAGGTTGAGCATTTCTTTAAGTGTTTTTCAGCATTCGATATTCCTCTGTTGAGAATTCTCTAGTTCTGAGAACCATTTCTTAATTGGGTTATTTGGTTTGGTGAAGTTTAATTTCTTTATATACTTTGGGTATTAGACCTTTGTCAGATGTAGCATTAGCGAAGATCTTTTCCCAGGCTGTAGGCTGTTGCTTTGTTCTCTTGACAGTGTCTCCTGCCTTACAGAAGCTTCTCAGCCTCATGAGGTCCCATTTATTAATTGTTGACATTAAGGCCTGGGCTGTTGGTGTTCTGTTCAGGAAGTTGTCTCCTGTGCCAATATGTTCCAGACTCTTCCCCACTTTTTCTTCTAATTGACTTAGTGTCTCTAGTTTTATGTTGAGGTCTTTAATCCACTTGTATTTGAGTTTTGTGCAAGGTGACAAATATGGGTCCAGTTGTATTTTTTTACACATAGACATCCAGTTAAACCAGCACCATTTGTTGAAGATGCTATCCTTTTTCCATTGAATGGATTTGGCTTCTTTGTCAAAAATTAAGTGACCAAATGTGTGTGGGTTCGTATCTGAGTCTTCGATTTGATTCCACTGATCAACCATCCTATTGCTGTGCCAGTACCATGCTGTTTTAATTACTATTGCTTTATAGCACAGTTTGAGATCAGGTATGGAGATACCTCCAGAGGAACCTTTATTGTACAAGATTGTTTTAGCTATTCTGGGTTTTTTTATTTTTCCATATGAAGTTCAGAATTGAACTTTCAATGTCTTTAAAAAATTGTGTAGGTATTTTGATAGGGATTGCATTGAATCTGTAGATTGCTTTTGGTAAGATAGCCATTTTTACTATGTTAATTCTCCTGATCCATGAGCAAGGAAGATCATTCCATCTTCTCATGTCATCTTCAATCTCTTTCTTCAGAGTTTTGAAATTTTTTTCAAACAAGTCCTTCACTTGCTTAGTTAGAGTAACTCCTAAATATTTTATATTGCTTGTGGCTAATGTGAAGGGTGTGCCTTTCCTAATTTCTTTGTGTGCAAGCTTGTCATTTGTGTATAGGAAGGCTACAAACTTTTTTGAGTTAATTTTGTATCCAGCCAATTGCTGAAGGTGTTTATCAGCTGTAGGAGTTCTCTGGTGGAATTTTGAGGGTCACTTATGTACACTTTCATATCATCTGCAAACAGGGATAATTTGACTTCCTCCTTTCCCATTTGGATACCCTTGATCTCCTTTTGTTGTCTTATTGCTCTGGCTAGAACTTCGAGTACTAAATTGAAGAGACATGGAGAGAGTGGGCAGCCTTGCCTTGTTCCCGATTTTAGAGACCATTTCTATCTTTTGCAGTAACTTGAAGAGTATCGGTATTAGATCGCCCTTGAAAGTCTGGTAGAATTCTGCACTGAAACCATCAGACCCTGGGCTTTTTTTTGGTTGGGAGACTATCAATGATTGCTTCTATTTCTGTGAGGGAAATTGTTTATCTGTTCTTCACTCAATTTTGGCAAGTGAAATTGATCAAGAAAATCGTCCATTTCCCTTAGATTTTCAAATTTTGTGGCATATATGCCTTTGAAGTAGGATCTTTTGATTCTTTGTATTTCTTCAGTGTCTGTTGTTATGTCTCCCTTTTCATTTCTGATTTTGTTGATTTCAATACTGTCTCTCTGCCTTTTAGTTAGTTTGGCTAATGGTCTGTCTATCTTGTTGATTTTTCTCAAAGAACCAGCTCTAGGTTTTGTTGATTCTTTGGACTGTTTTCTTAGTTTCTAATTTGTTAATTTCAGCCCTGAGTTTGATTATTTCCAGACGTCTACTCCTTTTGGGTGTTTCTGCTTCTTTTTTTTCCTAGGGCTTCCAGTTGTGTCATTAAGATGCTTATGTGCAATGTTTCCAATTTCTTTTTAATGGCACTTAGTGCTATGAATTTTCCTCTTAGCACTGCTTTCAATGTATCCCACAAATTTGGGTATGTTGTTCCTTCATTTTCATTGAATTTCAGAAACTTCTTGATTTCTTTATTTATTTCTTCCCTGACCCAGGTGTCATTTAGCAGAGAGTTGTTTAGTTTCCACGTACGTGTAGGCTTTTTGTTATTTTTGTTGTTGTTGAATTGCAGCATAAGACCATGGTGATCTGATAGGATACAAGGTATTATTTCAATCCTCATGTATCTGTTGAGGCTTGCTTTGTGACCTACGATGTGATCAATTTTGGAGAAGGTTCCATGGGGTGCAGAGAAGAAGGTATAGTCTTTCTTGTTTGGGTGAAATGTTCTATAGATATCTGTTAGATCTATTTGACTCATGGCATTGGTTAATGATGTTATTTCTTGGCTTAGTTTCTGTTTCAATGACCTATCCTTCAGTGAGAGCGGGGTGTTGAAGTCTCCCACTATTATTGTGTGGGGATCGATGTGTGGTTTAAGCTTTTTTAGCAGATCTTTTACAAATGTAGGTGCCCTTGTATTGGGAGCATAGATGTTCAGAATTGTGATGTCATCTTGGTTGACTTTACCTTTGATGAGTATGAAATGTCCTTCCGAATACCTTTTGATTAATTTTGGTTGAAAGTCTATTTTGTTCGATATTAAAATGGCTACACCTGCTTGCTATTTGTGACCATTTGCTTGGAATATTTTTTCCAACCTTTTACCCTGAGGTAATGCCTATCATTATGGGTAAGATGTGTTTCTTGAATGCAGAAGAATGTTGGATCTTGTTTATGCACCCATTCAGTTAGTCTGTGTCTTTTTATTGGAGAATTGAGACCATTGATGTTGACAGATATTAATGACCAGTGACTGTTAAGAGTCTTAATTTTGATGTTGGTTCCAGTCGAGCGTTTGTGTAGTTTTGTTTTGGCCATGGTATAGTTATCTATTTCCTGAGTAGTTTTGGTTGTAGCTTGTCCCTTTGGGATGGAGTTTTCCTTCTAGTACCTTCTGTAAAGCTGGATATGTGGATAGGTACTGTTTGAATTTGTGTTTGTCATGGAATATTTTGTTTTCTCCATCAATAGTTATTGATAATTTTGCTGGGTAAAATAGTCTGGCCTGGCATCTGTGGTCTCTTAGGGTTTGCAGGATCTCTGTCCAGGCCCTTCTGGCTTTGATGGTCTCTGTTGAGAAGTCAGGTGTAATTCTGATAGGTTTGCCATTAAATGTTATTTGGCCCTTTTCCCTTGCAGCTTTTAATATTTTTTCTTTATTCTGTATGTTTTGTGTTTTGATTATTATGTGACAGGCAGTTTTTCTTTTCTGGTCAATTCTTTTTGGTGTTCTGTAGGCCTCTTATATGTTTATAGGCATCTCTTTCTTTAGATTGGAGAAATTTTCTTCTATGATTTTGTTGAAAATAGTTTCTGGGCCTTGGAGTCCCAGATATCTTCTCTTTCTTCAATGCCTATTATCCTCAGATTTCTTCTTTTCATGGTGTCCTTGATTTTTTGGATGTTTTGTGTCATGAGTTTTCCAGATTTGGCATTTTCTTTAATGGTTGCTTCAAGATCTGTGATTGTATCTTCTAGACCTGAGATTCGTTCTTCCATCTCTTGGATTCTTTTAGAAAAGCTCACCTCTGTGTTGCTCGTTTTCTTCTCTGAGGTCTCACGTTCTCGTTTTTCTTCTGTCTGTGTGTTTACCATTTAATCCATTTTCATCTTCAGATCTTGAACTGATTTTTTGATTTCTTTCATCTGATTGTGTATTCCTGAGTTTCTGCCATTGCCTCTTTATAGGTCGTCAGAACTTGAACCGTTTTATTGATTTCTTTCATCTGGTTGTTTGTATTTTCCTGAAAATTTTCCAGTTCCACTCTATGTGCTGCTTTTATGTCTCTCACCTGTTTGGCTGCATCTTCCTGCATTTGATTACAAATTTTATTTGTTTCCTCCATTATCATCCTCATTACTAAGGATTTGAGATCATTTTCTTGTATTTCCGTTGAGTTTGAGTTCTCCGGGTTGTTTTCTTTGGGATAGCTGGAAACTGGAGATGCCATATTGTTTTGGTTTTTTTTTTTTTTTTTTTTTTTTTTTTTTTTTTGCATATGCTTTTACACTGTCCTTTAGACATCTTGCCATCTCTGTTTTTGTTGGGTAGCTTCCAGAGGTGGTTGGAGGGAGTCTGATGATAGATTCACCTGTTTTCTCACGATTTCCCTAGGCCGGAAGCTCTGATGCTTCACTGGTGTGGGTGGCAGGAGGCTAGCCCTGTCGTTTTGGACTCTCACAGCCAGTGAACCTCAGCTCCCCTGTACTGTGGGTCTTGCAATCATTCCGGGTCTCTGAATGAGCATTGGGTCAGGCCAAAGTATCCACAGCCTTCTGGGTCCCCTGCCAAGTCCACCCAGGGGCACTGGGCCTAAACCACGCGCTGAGCTCAGCTAGATTCTCAGGGCCCAAACCATCTGCCAAGCTCAGCTAGGGACTCTGGGCCCAATCCATGCACTGAGCTCCACTAGGGACTCTGGCCCCAAAATGCATGCAGAGTCCTGCCAGAATTCTTGGGCTGGGACTGTGCACCAAGCTCAGCTAGGGGTTTGGGGCCCAAAGTGTGTGCTGTGGTCAGTTATAGACTCAGGGCCCGAACCGTCTGCCAAGCTCAGCCAGGAATTCTGGATTCAAATTGCACACTGTGTCCAACCAGATTCTTAGAGCCGGGACTGTGCCAAAAGCTCAGCTAGAGTCTCTGAGCCCAACATGTCTGCCAAGCACAGTTAGGGACTCTGGCCCCAAACTGCACGCTAATCTCCGCCAGAGTCTCAGGAGCAGAATTGGGCACCAAGCTCAGCCAGGGACTCTGGACTGACACTGCGTTTTGAATTCAGCCCAGGACTCCGGGCCTAAACTGCGTGGAGAGTCCAGCCAGAGTCTCAGTGCTACTATTGTGCACAAAGCTCAGCTTAAGTCTCTGGGCCCAAACTGCCCGGCAAGTCCAGCTAGGGACTCTGGGTCGAATCTGCATGTTGACTTCAGCATGAGTCAGAGCAGCAGAACTGCACGCTGAGCTGAGCTAGTGTCTCAGGCAGAACTGCTCACTGAGCTGAGCTGGCGCCTCGGGCAGAACTGCCCACTGAGCTGAACTTGGGACTCAGGGGCTGAACTGTCCACCGAGTCCAGTTTGGGTCTCAGGGCACCACGCAACCCAAATCCTGTCCAGAGTCACCTCTCCTGCAGCAACTCCCACCGACCACCACACCAATTGCCTCCGCCGGAAGGCTCCGAGCTGCAAACCTCAGCCGCCGCTGCTGCTGCTGTTGCCGCTGCTGGTGCTGCCGCTGCTGCTCCAATCCGACAAAATCCGCGCTCCTCCCATCTGCAGGGGCACGCAGGTCCTCTGCACCCTGGTCCCTTTGAACCGTGAAGCACTCCTGCTGCAGTGGTGTGGGGACCTTGGTGTTCCTGGTTCAGAAATCTGTGCAATTCCATGAATTGTTTACTGGAGCTTCTAAACATGGTCCACACTGCTCGGGGCCATCTTGGATCCTCTCCATAATAATCTTGACAACATTTTTAAGGTAAACAAAATGCCAGAGGACAAAGGAAATTACTAAGAATTAAATTACATCAGGCAACATTGTAGCTAAAAGAAGTATCCAAGCCAGGCATGGTGGCGCACACCTTTAACCCCAGCACTCATTGCTCTCAAGTCCTTCTGGCACATAGTTTGATTTCCTCACTGTCCACAGAGACAACAATCACTATGAATTGCTATGAATATGGAACAAATAGCTTCTAATAAGTGGAACAAACCATTATTACAATTTCCTGTACTGTTCCTTTATAGCATAGACAAGTTTAGTGAATGACCCAGAACCAGAGTCGATCTAAGTTAGTAAGTAGGCAGCTTCCTATGTTGTAGGACTCACATGGAAAGTGACCACACGCCTCCACCTGTGACTGTCCAGCACATACTCTCTATCAATAGGGCGTTAGGCACTTACCTTCATTCACTGAGACTCAAGTGTTTTGTTCTTGCTTCTTTTTACGATGCAGCCACCCCAGGAAGAGGGACCCTTACTTAGAAGCCCTGTGCACCTGATCACAGAGGGTTTTTGTTCTTGCCACACTTGACCTGGACATTGTGTCTCGCTCCGCTTCTGTTTGAACATCAACACCACAGTCAGTCTTGGTTCTTGTCCCGCGGTACTTTGCACTCTGCTGTCCTGGCAGCTACTTTCACCATTTCTTCTGTTGGAAAGCTGCTGCTTTGGAGTTCTAGCTTTTGGGCCTCATCTTCTCTCTGCATCCTTCCCTGTCTGCTCAAGTAGACAGGATGTGCTTTCTTCCTTTGACCTTCCTTTTTTTTCATAGCACATAGACCCCTGGTTACAGTCAGAAAAAGACCACGAACGGGAACGGGCTGCAGCCATCATGGCCCAGGTCCTCAAGTGCTTGCTGAGTTATCTCAGCCTGAAGGTGAGTAGCCTGGGTGGTTGAGGAGGAGGCTCTCACACCATCCTTGATTGTTTTCCTTGACTGTGCTGTAACTCAGCATGAGCCATGCACACCACGGGTGCCAGGTAGAGTTTCCTAGTCCTCAGCATTATTTACCTGTCTGCCTCAGTCCTGAAATGGGCTCAGTTTGAAGCCACATACTGTCTGTTAATCTTTGTATCTCTGTTCTTTAGCGTGACAGCTAAAACACATACCACAGTAAATGCTTTTGAATAACGAATGAATAAGTATAATCTGAAAATGTCTGAGGGGCCAACAGTGACCGGAGCTCTGGGTGTTTGTGTTTGGAAAAAAAAATGGAGTCAGGGCGGTAAAAGGTTGTGCGTAGACTTTAGCTGTGGCTTTGGATGCTTCCAGTTTTCATTTTGGTAAATGTATTAGTCAGGGTTCCCTAGAGGGACAGAACCAATAGAATGAGTCTATGTGAGGGATTTATTAGCGTGGCTCACACAGCTTACAGGCTGTGGCCCAGCTGGTCCAGCAATGGCTGTCTACCAACAGAAAGTCCAGGAATCAGTGATGAGAGGCTGGATGTCTCAGCTGGTCTTCAGAGTGCACTAGAATTCGGAAGAAGTGGGCTGTAAGGCCAGGGAATGAATGGACTTGCTAGTGGGAATGAGAGCAAGCAGGCACCCAGAGAGCTTCCTCCTTCATGTCCTCATATAGGCTGCCAGCAGAGGGCATGGATCTTTCCACTTCAGAAAATCCAGATTAAAAATGGATCAGGCCAGGCATGGTGCTGCACCCCTTTAATCCCAACACTCTGGAGGCAGAGACAGGGGGATTACTGTGAGTTCGAGGCCAGCCTGGTCTACAAAGTTAGTCCAGGCCAGCCAAGGCTACACAGAGAAACCCGGTCTCGAAAAACAAAGCAAAACAAACAAACAAACCAAAAGAAAAGAAAAAAGGAAAAGAAAAAAAAGGTGAATCTTCCAGTTTCAAATGATTTAATTAAGAAAAAACTTACTTGGCCTTCAAGAAAGCCCAGGCTGATCACCTCAGCTGCCATCCACTTCCAGATCCAGTGCTTTGAGTCGGGGCACCCCAACATCTACTGTATCTACACAAGCTCCTGGAGCACATGGACAGGCCAGTCCTGTAGCACTGGCTTCATTGCTGGGTATGGCCAGTCCTATTCCTGCCAGCAGGCCTCCCCTGGCTGCAGCCCACGTTGCTTGCCCTGCTGGGAGAAGGACACTGAAGGGCAGCGGTGCTGCCTGCAGACTACAAGCATAAAGGTCAAGTCCAGTGGGGCCTCAGGGTGATTAACATTGGGGGTTAGGAGGTGGGTAGCAGCCTGAAGCCTTACCATAAGATCACCCTGACTCCTGGCATCAGCAGGATATCCAGGACTAGACTTGGTGATGGTCCAGTATTAATGGTGTATCGGAAACCAGAAACCAGACCAACAACTCGAATGAATATTTGCATAAATATTTCATAAATTTGATAAAATGTGCATGGGCTGGCCTCAAACTCACAGAGATCTGCCTCCCAAGTGCTAGAACAAAAAGCATCAGCCACCACACTTGGTTGTTGGTATATGTCTTAACAAAAGAGTCTCCAACTGCAGCCTGATTTTTGGTTGTGTTTCTTTCCTTTCTTTTTCAAAGATGTATTTATTATATATACAGTGCTCTGACTGCATTTCACCTGCAGGCCAGAAGAGGGCATCTGATCACTGATGGTTGTGAGCCACCATGTGGTTGTTGGGATTTGAACTCAGGACCTCCGGAGCATTCAGAGCTCTTAGCCCCTGAGCCATTTCTCCAGTCCCTTGTGTGTTTTCTTTTTCTTCAGTGCTAAAGATCTAACTCAGGCACCAGATGTGGTGGTGCATGCCTTGGGAGGCAGAGGCAATTGGATTGCTGTGAGTTCCAGGACAGCCTGGTCTGCAAAGTGAGCCTAGGACAACCACAACTACACAGAGAAACACTGTCTTGAAAAACCAAAAAAAAAAATCTAATTTTGGTTCCTACACATATTAGGCAAGTCCTCTACAACTGAGCTCAACCTGAAGTTTAATTTGTCAAGATAGGGTTTCTCTGTGTAGCCTAGAGTGTTGGGATTACAGGTGTGCACCACTGTGTCCAGCTTTGAGGTATAATTCTTAAGGGAACATTGATCAATGGTTCTTTTCTTTTTTTAAAGATTCATGTACATGTCTGCATGTACACCTAGAAAAGGGCACCAGATGGTTGTGAGCCACCATGTGGGTGCCGGGAATTGAACTCAGGTCCTCTGGAAGAGCAGTCAGTACTCTTAACCTCTGAGCCATCTCTCCAGCCAGACTCTTTTCGTTTACATCAATAAGTAAGACATGACTGTAACAAAAAAGACAAAGTCAAACTATCCACAGCGTCAGTGCTGTAGTCATAACACTCTGCGTGTATGGTAGCTGTGGCCAGCATCAAACTCATGATGTGGCTGAAGGGGACTCTGAACTTCGTGTCCTCCTGTCTCTGTGTCACAAGTGCTGGGGTCCCAGGTGTGCGCCACCATACCAGAGGTGACATATTTTAAAATGGAATCTCTAGTAACCGTTCCCCATTATTAGGTTAGATAATCAACAAAACAATAAACCAAGCTCTGCTTTACCACATATGCAAATTTTGTGGTGTAAATAAAGGTGGGCAAATCAAATGACAAATGTTACTCTTGGAAACAAACTGTGCCGTGGTATATATACTGTCTCATCACATTCCACCAGTGAGGTATTTATTACATGCGTATAGGCCGTCACACATGCTCAGACAACGGTAAAATGTAATAAAATCAGGAAAGGAAGAGTTAAATTTTCTTTCACTTAAATAGCGGTATAATTTAATGTCTTAAATAGCTATATTTAGCCAATTTGCAAAAATTCCTAAAAACTTAACAGCTGGCTCTCTCTCTAGCACATCACTGGCTTGTCTTATTACTGAATTGGTAGAGTACTTTCAAGTGTATGCTAGTTCAGCACTACCTAATATCACCCTCTGGGATAATGAAAATATCTACCCTGTAATTTCAAATCACCTGATACAACATCCAGCAGCTACCCTGACTGAGCAAGGAGCATCTGAAGCACAGCTGAGGAGCGGATGCTGACATTTTACTTGGTTTAACTAAGTTCAAAGTGAAAAAACTGCATAGGGCTGATGGCTGCTATATGGAGGACTGGTACCTACTAGACCCGGAACTGACTCTCCCCTGCGTAGTTGAATAATATTTGGGACACTCTGTGGTGGTGGCCCACGTCTTTAATCCCTACACTCAGGAGGCAAAGGCAGGCATATATCTGAGTTTGAGGACAGCTTGGTCTACATAGTGAGCTTCAGGACAGTCAGGGCTACAGAGAGAAACCCTGCCTCAAAAACAAAACAAAATTGGGCAATATGAAAAGAGTATTGCCATATTGTGAAACTATATGCTCACAATAGCTAAAAAGCAGGCCATAGAAGCATCTTGGGTTTGCGGCACTCAGGACTCAGCGTGTGCCCTCTATCCTGCCGTCACCATGCAGGCCAACATCAGCCAGTGGGCAGTGCCACTGAGCCTGCTGGAGGTGGCGGCCACATGCAGCATGTAGAGGTGGGCAAGCTGGGCAAAGTGCTGATGCCCACCCAGGTTACAAATAGGCCTAGCGGCCTTTCATTGTACAGCCTTAATCCAAGAAAACTCTACATCCTGGTACTCACAGACCCTGATGCTCCTAGCAGGAGGACTCCAAAATCAGGTACCATTTTCTGGTGGTCAACATGAGAGGGGCAGTGACATCAGCAGTGGCATGGTCCTCTCAGATGAGGTGGGCTCTGGGCCTCCCCGTGGCACGGGCCTCCACCATTACATCTGGCTGGTGTACAGGACAAGCCACTGAACTGTGCCGAGCAGATCCCCAGCAAGAGGTCTGGAGACCACCGCAAGTTTGAGGTGTGGCCTTATGCAAGAAGTATCACCCAGTGGCCTGGCAGGTGCTACAAGGCAGAGTGGGATGACTATGTGCCCAAGCTGTATGGGAGCAGCTGTCTCGGAAGAAGGGGCGCTGCAGAGGCCAGCAGTCCTGGGGTACCGCACACGCGCAGTGTTGTGGAGTCCTGCGAAGCATACCATTTCTTGCCTTCCCATCCCTCGCAGGGAGTCCTGAGCCACGGGAAGATAGAGGTTTTAGGGTGAGTTTTCCCGCTGCCCATCCTTAGATTCTAGACAATCACATCCCGTCTGTGTTTGGTAAGGCTCCCTCTATGGGGGCGCTTGGTATTCTGATGGAGTCAAAGTGTCGATTTCAGAACAGCAACTCTGAAAAAGATGACATTCTGCCAAAACCAGGTCCACAGGAAGAGGGTCTGTAGGTGGATTAACAAGGAGACTCAGTCCAGAACTAGGCAGTGGCATCTTTTGAGATGTGTTTAGGAGACAACCCAAGGCTCCCACCTCAGCTAAGCCCTGACAGTTCAGCTTCCTCTGGTGGCTGCACAGGTGTTGGTGCCTGGTCGCTCTTCTAAAGAACAGAGCTACTGTGCAGATGCCTTGCCATGGAGAGACTCTGCTAAGCTCGCTGCTTCTCAGTGCTGTGAGCAAAGGTCACTAGAGCTGCCGGGTGTGTTAATCCTGTTCATCTTCAAATAAAAATAAAGGCACTGGATTCAGATAAAAAATACAATGAAACAAAAAATAAAACAGGCTGTAGTCAGAATATGTCCTTCCTTTTAAAGTGCTAATACTGAGGCTGTGCACACTTCACAGGATAGTAACACGAGAATACATATTCAAAGTCTTAGATAGATATGATTCTATCAAAGATACATGAGGTAAAATAGTTGAATAAGGTCTTCAAAAGCCTCAGAGACACACAGAATATGGCATTTAAAGTTGTTCTTCCAATCCTAAATTTCTTCGACAACAAGACAAGTTAACTCCTGACAACACCCAGCCGACCTCAAAGAAGATGATGAGCATCAAAGAGCCTCCTTATGGACATGGCTTCAAAGACGGCAAAATAGCCACTGGGCAAAATGTCCCCGTTCCGCCACTAACAGAATCTGCCTAAAAATGGGCTACTTAGATGCAGGCAGAGTGGACTGCCGCACTCTGCCAAGTCAGGGTAAGCAAGTCCTCAATAGTTCCTGCCCTGCGAACAAGTCTGGCAGAAATATTAGGCCAGAAAGCTGAAGATGAGGCTCCACCATTATAAAGTGTTTTGGGTAACTGGTCAGGCAGTAAACTCTCTTAAGTCAATTTGTACATTTTGGAAGCTGCTAACCCTCACTGCTGGTTCACTCAGGAATTTAAGTTTTATTCCTTCTCAGTCTCTGAGGCGCATTGAAGACAAGATAGTATAGTTTTATAAGCAAGTTTAGCTGGTTAGGGGAGAAGACTGTTTTAGATCAAGATAAAGAAGTTAAGCTATTAGAGTTGAGATAGGATAGATATTGAATCTCATTTGGAAATCTAACCCATCAAGACAGGAAAAACACTTACTTCAAACGAGACGAATGCAGATGGCCAAGTCACTACGAATGTAACATGTATAGGACTCATTATTCCCGTGATTGTCACATGGGTCTCCCTGCTGTATGTAGTTTGTTTTATACATGTGTAATAAAATAAAAGTGTTTTAAAAAGATTAAAAATGGAGCTAATTGATTAAACAACAACAATAATAAAGTAAATATACAAAGTTCAATGGAAAAAAAAAAGAGTAAATGAAACAATGTGTGTGGAACGCTAGTGCTGCTTCCAGCTGCTCTGTGAATGGTCAGTAACTGGAGCTACACGTCGGCTCTGGCTTCCATGTTGAGTTTGCTCAACGTGCAGGTCAGAGAAGCTGCGTCTTGGAGCAGACAGCGATTGACACAGAGACCCGCAACTGATCAACGAGCAGACAAGGAGACACTTTGTCCAGCTCAGCCCTAGATGGGATTTCCCTATCCTACCCTTCACCTGGGGCCTCATGGACCTGTGCGGAAGAGGAGCCTGAAGACTGAGAGAGCCAGAGGGAAGCGGCATTTCCCAAGCATGACAAGGGGGACGCAACACGAACCCACAGAGACTGCCATCGTGGTCACAAGACCTGCACAAGCACGAGCCATACAAAACCCCAGCCCAGAGAAGGCTTAGTGGGCACAAGCCACACTCCCTCCCCCAACCGGAAGCTGTTCGTAACTGACACCTGCTGGGAGAAGGAAAAGCCTTTTTCTTCAGTGGAGTGACTGGGTCTGTCAGCCACTCTCCAGGGCAGGTCTCCTTGCTTAGTTTGTTTTTATTCTTAGTTTTAGAAAGGGAAAGAGAGAAATAGAACAAGAAGTCGAGTGAGTAGGGAGTTGGGCGAAGGAAATGAATACCACCAAAATACAGTGTATGAAATTCTTACTGTATAGCTCACAGGTTTGAAAACTGGATAAAACTTCAGTGTTGAGTCCGTTATTAACAATCTAAGTAATCCTTTAAGCAGAATTTCCCAAAGTGGGCCAAATCATCTGTCACTATGACTCTCCCCTCCCAACCGGACCCTTCTCGTGGCTTTAAAATTGGCCTGGCTACAGGAGAGACCCATGAGTGACAGACAGCGCATGGATTCCAAGTGGGAATTCCATGCACGGGGGAGAGGGTGAGTTCTCAAGCAGGAACTGTGGCAGCAGTTGGCACACCACGACTCAACTCCCCCACACTGCGACTGTTGAGAATGGCCCTGCCAAGTGGGACCGTTGGGAACGGCCCTGCCACGTGGGACCACGAGACTGACCTTTGCCGGGAGCCTATCCTGGCAACCCCGGAGTTGAAGTCCACCTGCTTAGCCTCCGATGGGACCTGCTCAGAGGAATGGCGTCGCCGGGTGAGGTTCCTTGGCCAACAGGCCTTGGGGAGCGGGGTGTCGCCCGCAGGAGGCTAGTCTGGAGCACACCTGCGCCAGCCAGGCACTGTTCCCCTCTCCTACTGGGCAGGGGCATGAGCTCGGGCCTTCGGGGCCAACGGTGCTACAGGGCTGTGGGCTGGCAAAGTCCCGACGACCAGAATCGTTGGGTGGTTGTACAGCGCATTCTGGTCTCCGCAAGGCCCAGGGCAAACCGTGGCAGCATGGAGCCCGTGCCAGGCTTCCTTCCTTCATTCGAATGCAACCGGCGGCCTACGGCCTGTCCTGGAGCCACCCTTGGCATCATGAAAGCTTTTGACCATATCGCTGGACTTTCTTTAGGTTCTAGGTTCTTCTTCCCTGACAGGGACACGAGACTCACAGGTCTTTCTGGGAGCCTAAAGCCTGTGCTGAAGTGATACTTGTAACTGGCCACGCAGTTATTGTGAGGCCAGGTACAAGGGACTCAACCCCTCCACATCTTTGCTTCTCACCTGGCATCAGCTTCCTAAGAGTTGTGTTAAGTGGTATTTCTCTGCTTGCTTCCAACAGTGCCGGGCACAACGCAGAGCTTGGTGGATTTTGATTGGACACGGTAGGGTGGAATCTTATTGTAATCTTTATAAAAATGACGATTTGGGTGTATATCTTGTTTCCACTAGTCGGTGAGTAGTTGGGAATCCAGTAATAACTCGACCATGGGCACACAGCGAACAAAGCTTGCCATCTCAGCATTTGACCTGTTGGTAAAGGGGAAGGTGTACTGAAACTGTCTGAAGCTTGACTCTCACTTATGTGTGTTAGGGCAGGAGTCGGTACCTACTTAAGAACCTTAGTTTTGTTTTTCTTTCTTTACATAGGGAGCTACGGTGATGGCTCAGTGCAACTTGAGGATCTGAGTGCAAATGTTAGCACAGGGTGTGGCTGGCTACAGTATGTGCATGTAGCCCCCGCATTGGAGGGCAGAGACCAGCAGATCCCAAAAGGTAGCCATCTAGTCTAGCCAAAATGGTTCTGCTTCATTGAAGAGGCCCTGTCTCAAGGCACTAAGGAAAAAACACAAGAGAGGAAGACATCCAGTGTTTACTCTGACCTCGGCATGCGTGTGAGCTGGCACACACTTACGTCAATGCACCCCAATACAAACACACGAAATAGGTAGGGTCTTACTCCGTAGCTGGGGCTCACCTCATATTCACCATCTTGTTTCTGCTTTCCCTGTCCTGGGGTGACCAGTATGAGCTAGCATACAGGGACGACTAGGCTCGGTTTCTCATAAAACAGAGATAATACCCACCTCATTTGCATATTGGAAGGCTTTAGTGGCTAGGGAGGTATACCCAAAGATTTCAGCATAATTTGGGCCTACCCATCAACTTAAGTGTTCAAGTGTTAGCCAGAAAAGTTGCTACTGTGCTTAACGTGAGCTGGGAAGATTCAGATTCTGGCACAGGGGCTCTGTCAGGGGAATTTACAATTTAGCACGGTCACTCGCGACATCAAAGTACATGAAATACCTGATTGCCCATTGGTCATTGGGCATTGTGCCCGAGTGCCTTGATGCCTCTTTCTCTACATCCTCCTGTCCATTAGTAATTCTGGTAGGTTTTAACTTCACATTGTATAGCAAGACTGGACACGTAGCACCTCCACTTCTGTCATTTTTTAAAATTAATTGTGTATTTATTTTTAATGTTTGCCTGCAGGCCAGAAGAGGGCACCAGATCACATGATAGATGGTTGTGAGCCACCAAGTGCTTGCTGGGAATTGAACTCAGAACCTCTGGAAGAGCAGCCAGTGCTCTTAACCTCTGAGCCATCTCTCCAGCCCCCACTTCTGTCATCTTGTTGGACATTGTTCTCTCAGTTTTGGATCACAGCCATCTTCTCCTACCTAGCTTCGTCCTTCCTCTCCTGCCTTTACCCCTACTTAGTCAAGTACCACACAGCATTGTCCTCAACTAAGCACTCCTGTTAGCATGCATGCCAAATTGCTTCCCCACTCAGAACCTTGCTGAGGTCCTCTTCTCCTTCAGTGGAAGCCAGAGCCCTTTCAGTTGCTACAAGAGGCCGTTTGGATCGGCTTCTGCTGCCTGGTACCATATAAGCTCCTGGTTCAGTCTTTGGATCTACTTCCCGTGGTGTTCTCTGCTTTCAGGGCTTACTTGGACTTTCACAGACCACAGCAGTCACAATCTGCTCTTTGTTTTCTTTCCAGTGCCTTTTCCTTCCAACATGATAAATCATATTTCTTATTTTTGTGTATAATGTCTTTCTTTTTTCACTAGAATGTAACCTGTTTGGGAAAGGTTCCCTAGCTGTGTTTCCCCCCAAGACAGGCTTTCTCTGTGTAGACGTGGCTGTCCTGGACTCGCTTTGTAGACCAGGCTGGCCTCGAACTCACAGCGATCCACCTGCCTCTGCCTCCCGAGTGCCGGCTTCCCTAGGCATGTTTTTACTTTTAATACCTAAAATAGTGCTTGAGGTTCAATTCCCAGCATGGAAGGAAAAGCAAGCCATGGCCCATGGGTGCATTGGGTATATTGATGGATACTGCACATCATAGAGCTCTGTGTTTTTTTAGTTTAGGGTTAGGTGCTTAGAGGTACTATGTCCCAAAACCAGGCAACAGACTCTACACTAAGCCACCACCTCTACACATACTGGCTTTTAATTTTTTGAAAAGACCTTTCACATTTAGACTGACAGATGCACGAAGACATAAATGAAACTACTGTTCACAGACAAGTGATTCTTTCTGAGTTAGGCATCTCTTCAACATTTTCAAAACAAACAAAAATGTAGGGGGCTGTCAAGATGACGCTGGAGGTTCATGTTCTTCTCATTAAGCCTGATGGATGAGTTGACCTGAAATCGATCTTCAGGACCTACTTGGCAGAAAGAAAGAACTAACTCCAAGTGTTCCTCTGACCTCTATTCTTGCACACCCCCGCCCCAATTTAATTTTTTTAGGTTTATTTGTTCACTATGTATACAGTGCTCTGCCTGCATGTACACCTGCAAGCCAGTCTTGGGCATCAGATCACATTATAGATGGTTGTGGGCCACCATATAGTTGCTGGGAATTGAACTCAGGTCCTTTGGAAGAGCAGCCAGTGCTCTTAACTTCTGAGCTATCTCTCTAGCCCCCAATTTAATTAAGTGAAGTGTGAACTCTGTAGTGTTAACTGGGTTTGAGTCCAAGTTTGGCCACGTGTAAGCTACTGTAGTTGCTACTTTTATTCATTGTAAAGTAATGCCTTAACAGGTTCTAATTTAAATCTGCGCTATAGGCAAAGCATTTAGGACTATTGATGTAGTCTTGAATTTGACTTTTAATCCTTCTAACTTGGGTGACAGACAATTCAGTTTTTCATGACAGAGCCTATTCAGAAACACTCATTTTAAATTTTAATGGAAGACAGACAGACGCCATTCCTATAATTTCTTCCTGTCCCATAGGGGATCACAGATGGGACTGATTTTTCTTTCCATTTGCTTGTAAAATATTTATTCAGTGAGTACCATGTACCTGGCAGTCTATAAGACTTGGAAACGCTGAGGTAAACATGAGAACTAGTCTTTAGCCATTAGGAGCTTACAATTTAGCAGAGGAATCAGCCCTCATATTCTTAACTGCGGAAAGGCTGATTAGGTTCAGTAGAGACTGTGCTGGGTGCTACAACAGCAGCCACAGAGACTGCTCCTCAAATGTGCGTACACAGCAGACAGGGTTCTTTACGGACCAGTCATTATCCTGAACGCTTTCCACCTTAGCTCAGGGATGACACTGTTGTCGCCTGCTTTACACTTAGGAAGCTGAGACAGTAACTGAATGCCTCGGTCATGGTTCCTGTGTAGCCCAGAGGTCAGGGTCTTCATCTTACTGGCCCGAACTAATTCATGGAAAGCCTCTTAAAAATACGTAAGTGTAAACCTGCAAGCACAAGTCATGCAAAGTTGGAGTTGGGAAAACCAAGTGAGTGTTGGGTGAGAGGGAACATGGCTGCTTCAGGAACAGGCCAGCAGTTGTTGGAGAGGGCAAAGGAGGCAGGGTTGATTCTTTCCTGAGAAGTTTTAATAAATATATTTTATTAATTTATTCATATTGCATCTCAATTGTTATCCCATCCCTTGCACCTCTCATTCCTCCCTCCCTCCCATTTCACCCTATTCCCCTCCCCTATGACTGTGACTGACAGGGCCTTCCCCCTCCCTCTATATATCCTCAGGAAGTATCAAGTCTCTTCTTGGTAGTCAGCTATCCTTCCTCTGAGTGCCACCAGGCCTCCCCATCCAGGGGACGTGCTCACCTATGGGGCACCAGAGTTCATGTGAAAGTCAGTCTCCACTCTCCACTCAACTGTGGAGAATGTCCTGTCCATTGGCTAAATCGATCTAGGTAGGGGTTCGAAGTTTACTGCACGGATTGTCCTTGGCTGGTGCCATAGTTTGAGCAGGACCTCTGGGCCCATATCTGCCCGTCATAATGTTCTTGTAGGTTTCTAGGACCCTCTGGATCCTTCTATTTCCCCATTCTCCCATGCTTCTCTCACCTAGAGTCCCAATAGGAACTCTTCCCCTCTGTCCCACGTTCCTGGTGAGTGAAGTCTTTCATGGGACATGCCCCTTAGGGTAGTGTCCAGGTATGTGTGAGTTTATACCATTTGAGTCTTTCTGCTTCTGGGTTAACTTACTCACTATGATCATTTCTACTCCAATCTATTTCTCCATAAAATTCAGGAATTCCTTGTTTTTAATAGCTGAGTAGTATTCCATAGTGTATATGTACCACAGATTCTTTATCTATTCTTCAACTGAGGGACACTTAGGCTGTTTCCATGTTCTGGCTATTAGGAATAAGGCTGCTATGAACATGGCTGAGCAAATTTTCTTGTTGTGTGCTGGAGCATCTTCTGGGTAGATTCCAAGGAGTGGAATAGCTGGGTCTTGAAGAATCCTTATTACCAGTTTTCTGAGATAGTGTCAGATAGATTTCCAAAGTTTCTTCCAAAGTTTGGTTTTTTTTTTTTTTTTTCCTATTTTCTATTCCTTTTCGGCAGGGGGGGGGTTGAGACAGGGTTTCTCTGTGTAGCCTATGTGTCCTAGACTCATTTTGTAGACCAGGCTGGCCTCGAACTCACAATAATCCGCCAGTTTTGCCTCCCCAAGTGCTGGGGTTACAGGCGCCTGGCTGAAAATTTGTTTCTAACCTTCCCCTGTAAATCTGTGTGCATCTCTACATGGGCACGGACATGGAGGGAGATGGAGAGTGTAGGTAGGGTGCAGTACAGTATGAGCAGTCCTGCTGTTGTCCTTTAAAAATAACCTAGAGTAATCCAACCTTGTGAAGAAAAATAATTTAATGTGATGATATATAAAATAGAAAACAATGGCCCTTTTAATTACGAGTCAGATCTCTCTCTCTCTCTCTCTCTCTCTCTCTCTCTCTCTCTCTCTCTCTCTCTCTCTCCATATGTATATATGTATGTGGTGCTGGTCCACAACTTGCTGAGCATACACTCTGTTCTGCGTGGCCTCCGCTCACTTCTAATGATCACTTTACTCTTCCTTTCCCTCTCAGGTCTGTTGCCTCTGCCAGGTACCATTGCTGCGCTGTCTGTGGACTGGCTGTGACAGAGGGTTAGAAGCAACAGGTGCTCAGTGCCTCCCGGTGCCTTTTCTGCCACAGGTAACAGATGCTCTTTATGAGGTGCTTATGGGAAACAGACTTCCGGCTCTTCCCTCAGCTTCTGATGACACTGCTCATCCAGACTCACCACAGCATTGGCCTCACCATGTCTGATGTCCACATCCCAAGTAGCCTGTATGCAGGGCAGGAGATTCCAACAGAGGTAATGCAGATGTTGCATTGCTCACTGTAATTTCATTAACCTGAACACTTACTGGGTCCCGGGCACTGTGCTAGACAGAAGGTAAGATGTGTTCCTAACTGTGAGTGGACATAGCTCCACAATCCTCCAGGATTCACTCTGGCTTTCATTTGCTGCCTCTAATTTTTGAGCAAGGTCTAACTGTGTTTCTGGAACACTCTCTCTATGGATCAGGCTAACCCCAAACTTATAGTGGTCCTCTTGCCTCTGTCTCCCAAGTGCTGAGATAAAAATTTGGTCCCATCACACTATAGTATCTGTAAATTAACCAGGAAATAATCAAAAATCTGAACCCTGCCATGCCCTCATGAATACATGAGCAAGGTAAAAGCTTTGGAAGGCCTGACGCTGCCATAGTGCTATCTGCTTGGGAACATATCCGAGAGTCTTCGGTTCATCGCTTTTACAGTGCCCTGTCAGAAAGAAATCAACGCTGTGCACATAAGACCTTGTACTTCTTAGCGCTTTTGACTAACTGAGGGAATGTTGAACATAAGGGCACATCATCAGGCTTTCTAGTGGAGCTAAGAGTGCTGTAGGTACTGGAATCAGGGAGCCTGGAAAGTAAATAGACTCTGTTTTCTACACTGTATTCAGGTTAGAGTCAGAATGGGGTCCATTCTAGGTTTGCAATAGATGTTTCATTTAGACTGAAGCCTTTTGAAATGCTTTCCTCTCGCTGTTGTCATCATTCCTTGTGACTCTGTGCTGTCCTGGACTCACAAACCATCCTGCCTCTGCCTCCCAGGTGCTGTGATTAAAGGCACGCCACCCAACTCATTTCCTAATATCTGCAATATTTTGAGGCAAGGTCTCACAGCATTCCTGCCCTGCAACTCTCTCTCTCTCTCTCTCTCTCTCTCTCTCTCTCTCTCTCTCTCTCTCTCTCTCTCTCTCTCTCCAGACCATGCTAACCTCAAACTCATAGTGATCCTCCTGTCTCTGGCTCACACATGCTCAGGTGCCATTGTCACTTCTACTCACAGCCCCTCTACCCCCAATGACACTTGGTGGCCTGACTGTACTGACTATGAAGGCCTTTAAGCTACTAGCTCTCTCCAGCTCCCTCCAGTCTCAGAGCTGTTGTTCATGAGCACACCTGCCCCACTGTCTCTGAGTTTATAAAGCCCTGGCCTGCAGCAGCATGGAAAGGTCCCCCCACCCTTGAGCAGAGCACAGCCACATACCACCCCACATGTAGCTTTGCTGCTGCTCTGAGGACAGTGACACAGTCTCTCTCTCTCTCTCTCTCTCTCTCTCTCTCTCTCTCTCTCTCTCTCTCTCTCTCTCTCTTCCGTGAATGCACACACCAAGGAAGCCAAGTCTATTTTCACAAACTTCCTTACTTCAGGAGTGGGGACAGTCTCTCTCTCTCTGCTTGTTTTCTTGGTCTACTTTTGTCTCTCATAGCACTTTTCTCACCATGTGCCTCCTCACTTAGTAGAGCAATATAGGAAGAAGATAGTTGGGTGGCACTTTTGTTGTAACCTTGGCCCTGAAGGGATCTGTTGGTGCATATGGGCAAGGACCCAGCGGGTTGGTGTGTTTCAAAATATCTCCCTTGTGGTGCAACCTGTGGGACCTTGAAAAGCATTGGCAAGGGACTGGATGCCAGCACCCTTGCCACCTTACTCCTCCAGGAGCAGGACCAATGCTTGCCCTTCCCAATGGTCTGCTTTCTCTCTGAGCTGCCAGAGGTGGCAGAAGGAAAAGGTTCTAAGAGTGACTGCTCACAGTAGCAGAGTAAGTCTCTCTTAAAATCCAACAGTTCACAGAGAGGAGGCCCTGACCATCTTGCCAGAGGTGACAGCTGGCTTCAACTTTCAACCCGAGTCAATTAGGCCCTACTGTCTATGGCAGAGCCTCAGCCTAGGTCAGAGGCTGTGACCTCCTCCCAGCCTAGCATCACAAATCCCTTTCAGTCACTCTCCATCTCAAGTACATCAATATGCTGCAGGACTGCTGAGACACTGAGTAGGGCCTGACTACTTCTCAACGTCTCTGTGGAATAGCTACTTTGAGAATAAAGCCAGGGTACATCGCAGTAAGGGTCCTTCAGGAGTGCAACCTTAGTCCATTATCCATGGCTCATATGGTATAGACATGTGACTCCTGCACGTTAATACACACACACACACACACACACACACACACACACACACACACACACTCACACAGAGGAAATATTTTTTTTTCTTTACAGGACATTAAGCCAGATGCAGTGGCACATGCCTGTAATCTCAACACCTGGGGAGAGAGAGGCAAGCCAATCTCTGTGAGTTCGAGACCAGGCTAGTCTACAAAGCAAGTCCAAGACAAACAAGGCTGAACAATGAAACCCGGTCTCAAAGAAAAGAAGGAAAGAAGGAAGAAAAAAGAGAGAGAGAATTGACATCATTAAAAGAAAAAGTAAGCCTAGATGCAGAGGTGCACTGTAGCTTCTCCACCTACCTGGTACCACGGCTGACTCAACAACCCTTTTAGCTCCTAGCCATGACTTTTCTATTGGTTTGTTGCTCCCTCTTTTGCACTGGCATGCAGCAACATAAACTCCCCAGGCCTCTCAGAAAGCCTGTCCTCAAGGTCTCCAACCTGTACTTGCTTAAGGGGACTCCTGGTACAGTCTAGTGCTGGTCACTGAGATCTCCCTGGAGAAGATGGCTCTTTTTGTACACCCTTATCCTGGGCCTCCTCACAGAAGACTGACAATGATTTTCTTTTGAGTTCTTGCCGTTCTCTGTTCCTGCTAGTGTCACTTCATAGGGCTGTCCACTGCAGTCTTCCCGAGGTGAGGCTTGTGGGAGAGAGGAGCTAATTATTGCAGGGGCTGTGTTGATTATCTTACACTGCCCTTCCACCACAGGGACACGATGAGATATAATATTCTGGAAGGATAACTTGTTCTCAGAAGTTCTAGAACAAGCCTTGAACTCATCCAAGGATGACTGGCTGGAGTACCTTTCAAGAAATTTTGAAGATATTATGGTCCGTGTTACATTGTACGGGTCACTGAAATGTCATGAGGTGCCGCTCATGACAGAGTCCTCTTGGACACTTACAAGGCGGATTGGGAGAACAGGGGTTTCACTCATGTCCAAGAAGTTGAGGATGGGAGGCATACTGTTCCTCCTCCTACAGTTTCCGTCATTCTCAGGAGTGGGTAAGATGAATGTTGTTATGAAAGAAACACTAGATGTCCTCTTCACTGTTGGTTCTTTAAGGTTGAACGTTCATTTAGAGTTCCTGGGCTTCAAGTTTTTTATAAAGTTGCCCCAACTGCATGACGGTTGCCTAAGCAAGAGGTAGGTGGCCATAACCTCATCGAACTTTTTCTCCTGGAAAGATTCCTTTATCTCATGTGGTTTGTCCCCTAGGGCGCCCATCGTGATCATTACGTTAGGGTCTGGGTGGCTGTCAGCACTGTTGTCTCTAAAGGAACTCACGAACCTTCACCACCATGCTTCAACCATGCGAAGTTCATGATGTCACCTATTCTTGGCCTTTGTCCAGGGTCCATGGTTAACAACTTAGCAATCAGTGACAAGTTGAATTTCCTGGAGTATGTTCCTACCATGATCTTCCTCTTTGTTCCTGTTGTACCCTGTTGGCATGAGGTACAACAGAACGCCCAAGCTCCAGATGTCAATAGAGAAAGCATCATAGGCTCCACCTTTAAAGAGTTCTGGGGCACAATAGGGAGGGTCCCACAACGATCCTTCAGCCTCTGTCCCGTTGTATCCTTGGTGCTGAACCCGAAATCGCCAAGTTTTATGCTTCCTTTGCCGTCCACTAATATATTTTCTGGCTTTACAACCCTGTGGGCAATTCCTCTCTCATGACAAAAATGAATGGCACACCTCACTTGTATAAAAAGTCTACAGGAATCCTCCTCTGATAAGTTGCCAAATTCTAGGATCTTATCCAGCAGCTCTCCTTTTTATAAAAGATATCAGTGGGTAGTATTGCCTCAGGGTATGGCTAATAGTCCCATCATTTGTCAGAATTATGTGGCATCTGCCATAGAGCCTGTCAGGATGCGTTTCCCTGCCATATATATTATTTATTATATGGATGATATTTTGCTGGCTGCCCAGACGGAGGAGAAGGTATTATCTGCCTTAGCTGACTTGCAGGAGATGCTGAAAAACAGGCTAATTTACAGATCTCACCTGAAAAAATTCAAAAGCAATATCCTTATCAATATTTAGGTCATCAGTTGTTGCAGAATGGTGTTAAACCTCAAAAGGTTACTTTAGATTGGATTCCCTTTCCACTCTCAATGATTATCAGAAGCTTCGGGGAGATGTTAATTGGATTCGTCCCAGTTTAGAAATTACTCCTGGACAGTTAAAACCTTTGTTCGATATTTTGCAAGGAGATCCTGATCCTACTTCTGCCTGACATTTCACACCGGAGGGTCGTAGTTGCATAGAACTTCTGCAAAAGGACCTATCGCAGGTCCATGTTAATTATATAAATTATAACCAATCGTTGTTAGTGATATTTTGCACAGCCCATGGTCCTACTGGAGTTTTTTGGCAGACAGGGCCTATCTTGTGGGTACACTTCCAGCCTTTGCCTGCTAAAGTGGTAATTTCTTATCCCCAAGCTTTATAACTCTTTTATTTAGGGCCCAGAAATCTAGCCTGCATATTTTTGGAAAGGAGCCTGATCTAGTAGTCTCCCTTTTTTCTTTGGCCCAAGTAACTTGGCTTCAAAATAATAATGATGATGATGGACAATTTTTATGTCTTCTACCCTCAGAATATATGACAATCATTATCCTCCAAATAAGTTAGTTGAATTTTTTAAAATGCACCCTGTTGTTTTTCCTAAAATTATACAGAATCAGCCTATTCCTCATGCTAGGGTGGTCTTTACTGTTGGGACCTCTAAAGGTATCACAACAGTCATTTCCCAGGGAGTAGTCAAATGAATTATGGTCGCCACCCTTTCTGCTCAGGTGGCCGAATTGCAGGCTGTTCTTTTGGCTCTACAGCTATTTCCTAATACTTCTATAAACATTTATTCTGATAGTAAAAAAGTAACTCAAATTCTTCCTCCCCTGGAAACATCTGCCTATGTAGCTCCCATTTCTTCGGTACATGGTCTTCTCGTACAGATTCAGGGATTCATTTGGTTGAGACAGGATCTTCTTCTTATTGGACACTTAAGAGTGCACACATCCCTGCCTGGACCCTTGAGTGAGGGAAACAGGATGGCGGATGCCCTTACTCAAGAGCCCATAGCTCTGACAGCAATCACAGGGGTAGATAAAGCTCAGCAATTACACCATAAATTCCACCTCGACGTCAGGTCCTTACGTTATCATACTGGCGTTACCAAAGATCAAGCCACCCAAACACTTACAGATTGTCCGTCTTGTGCATTGGTAGAATGTGCGCATCGCACCATTAAGGCTTACCTGCCAAAATAAAGAAGGGGGAGTATGGAGGAAACTCCTCCGCACATTCTCCATTAGCTTATATTTTGTATAATCTTAATTTTTTAACTGTGGATGATTCAGGCTTATCTGCTGCAGATAGACATAGCAGACCTCCCAAGGCACATAAAGGACTGGTTAAATGGAAATATCTTTCCACTGGTCCGGACCCCATACTGGTGTGTGCCCTAGGGTCTGCTTGTGTCTTTCCACAGGACAATGAAATACCAATCTGGGTTCCTGGGTGCTACATGCGTCGTGTTGTTCCACAAGAGTCAGCCTAGCTTACAGGAGACCATTTGGGCTCTGGTGAAGAGCCCCCGCCCCATCCTGATGCCAGTAGGTCTGAGCAGACCAGTATGGCTGTATTTGACTAATCGAAGCCTGGGCATAGCTGCTATGCCTGAGGATCTGGAAAGTAGTAACATTACAGAGACATTTCATTTAAAGATCATTGTAAGCTCAGCTCTCTGTGCTGTAGCACCTTTCTTGTTGCTGTTACTAATGACTCCCTTGAGGGGAAGACTGTAAATTGTTCCCTGCAGGTTTGCCATTTAAGAAGTTGCTAGAATGATGAGAAGACTGCAGTGGTGGCATGGACACCTGGAGTGGCTCCCTTTCCTGTGGCGCATGATGGCTGGCAAGGCCTGGTGATCTATCATGAAAGGAGAGATTTCGGAAATACTGCCGCTGTTATTGTCACCATGGCTGTAGCGGCTACCGCTGCCTCTGCTGGGGGCATTGCCATTTCTCAGTCTGTTACTACTGGGCACACGATAGATAAACTCTCAGGAGAGGTGGCCAGTGTGTTAGTTACTCAGAATTCCCTAAATTCTATGATACAATTGGCTATCTAAAACCGTACTCAGTGAACAGCCTTATTACAGGAGACGAGAGTTCCACCCATTACGGGGATGCCTTCATAAAGGGCCTACAGCTGTGGGAAGCTTGCTAAGAAGCTGAAGCGATGCTATTGCGCCAGGCATCCTGCTATGTGGCTTAGGTTTTCTGTTCTGGAACCTCTGCCGCACGAGGAAAGCAACAGGCATTCAACAGTTCCATGCCAAACAGGTCCTCATGCCTTTGGCAGGGGATAACCCCACTGCCCTGACTTGGCCGCGCCTTGATAAATGAATATCCAATGATGGGTAAGACCGTGGAGGTACCTATCCACCTAAGACAGGAGGGTTTTGACGCACAAAGCCTTTCCAATGACGGGTAAGATAGGAAGCCAATGTCCTGGCAACCTACGACAGGAGCTCATTTGTATTTTATATGAAGGGGGACCTGTAGGGACCAGGCCCGACTGGGCTGCCTGCCTGTCTTACTGTTTCATGTCCTGTTTCTAGCAGCTTCTGTGTCTGTGTTTATGTTGGTTAGCTAGTCAGGTTTACTGCTCTGAGGATGCACCCCTCCCCTCCTTGGGACTTTTGCTCCTGTGTACAATCACCTCTTGAGGTATTTCACCTGCGAGTGGCATGCCTGTTTTGCTGCCTATAAAAAGGCTCTTTGAACACTGAATAAAGGTTGCTGCTGCTGCCGCTGCCGCTGCCGCTGCTCTCTTAGCACAAAGGACCTGCTGTATTAGTGTGTATATGTGTGTGAGTTAAATCCGCAGTCCCTCGCCCTTGACTCTGTACCGGGGTGGCATGGGCACCATACTATCTCTCTCTTACTTCTTAATTTTTTGTATATTTGCAAATAAATTAGCAGACTCAGGGCCACCAGCTTTCTATGGCTAATAAGCCTAAGTTTACACCAACTTACTGGAGAGCTCCGCAAAGAGGCCTACCTATAGATCAAAGAGCCTCCTTTTATGACTCCTGTGAAGTTTCTAGCCAGAAGCCACTTTTACAGCCTCAGCCACAGGAAAATCTGGTCAGTTTAAGTTCTCCTTGGCTTCAGTGCAGACAGTCCTTAGAGAAGAAACCTTAAGCTCTCTTTCCCTTTCCTTTTTTTTTTTTTAATCTTGATCGGTTGTCTGAGCCATCAGCTCTGGCCACCCAAGAGGTGACGCAAACTGGAAGGGCATCTGCATCCAGCACCAGAGACCCTGCCCTGGACCCCTCCAGAGCACCAGCCGGGCACCAACAGACAGAGCTAGTTTATCAATTTTTGTTGTTGTTGTTGTTTTTGAGAATCATTGAAATGAGTTAGAACTAACGGGCAGCAGATGGAATTTTTTCTTTTTTTTTCTCTACAGAACATAATATGTAAAACAACATTTAAACACCAGACAAAGACAAAAATGTGACAGGTTTGTCTTTGTTCACCATGAGGGACAAGTTATGTGTCCCAGTCCATCCATCTGTCCAGTCGTCTAAGACAACAGTCAAAGGGGCTTGATTTTTTCTGTCTCATAGTGAGAAGGTCCACACAAATAAACAAAAACAGAAAATGCCACCAAAGAGTCACAATAATCTGGACTACACCAAAACCAGAACCAAGTGAGCGATCAGACCTGGTGATCAGGGGGGCCGAGGGCACTCCCCAAGTGGAGGAGGGATTGACTCCCCCTCCTGGAGGTCAGGAATGTCTCTGGCCTCCCCTTCAGGAGGTACATTATCTCCTGGCACTGGCAAAGAGTAACCCTGACAATGTGACTAACTTAAATGTTTGAGCCAAAGAACGTGGAGACACAGAGAGATGGACAAAGAAGACAGACAAAAAAGAGTAGCAGCTGCCTTACCTAATTCCTCTACTAGAGTCCAGGTCAGGGAGGGGACTCTTCAGGCAGAGGAGATGTACAGACTTTGGCCTTAATAGGGACTCCCCAGACTTTTTCTAAGTTTTTCTTTAAGAAAAATTTCCCCTTCCTCTAATATATGTTCAATATCCTCATGAAAGTACCTAACACACAAGATATCATTAATCAAATGTAATCATTCAAAGCATTAAACACTCTCCTCCATCTTTTTTCATCTATGGTTGCTTCCTGCGGGAACCAGGGACAAACATCCTTAAGGAAGAGGGGAAAATGAACTAAATCTTTTTTTCTTAACCCTAGTTCTTCTTGCCTTGAGAGAATCTTGAAGTCCACCTATGAATTTTCATGTATATTAATTCCCTGTCCCATAATATCACCGTCTGCTTACCTCTCGGATCTTCTCTCACAGAGTGGGCATTTCTCCATGGCGATCTCTTTGCATTTCTTCACTCATGGAGTGGGCTTTTCCCCACGGTGGCCCCTTTATGGGTCTTCACTCCCAGAGTGGACTTTCTCCGCGGGGACCTCAATGTATGATGCCACTGCAGTCTTACGATGGTGCTCCTTGCGTGCTCCCCATGCCTCAGGCCAAACTGCCCCAGCCTGCGAGGTCTTCCAACAGACCCTGGGAGGGGGATGAAGGACGGCACAAAGAACAGGAGACACGAAGAACTGAGGGAAAGTCTGAATTTTGATCAAGCCTCATTTATTGAAAAATTTCACAAGATTTTTATAGAATTTCAGAGGGGCAAGAGTAGGGCTGCTACGGGAACGTAATGGCAGCTATTCTGCTCTCTAGTCCAGTAGTAAAAACTTGATGATAAGAAAGTAAGCGAAGGTGATAAGCAAGCGGGTTCCTAGGACCTAAGGAGGTTGTTCTGCTATATATCCCAGTAGTAAAAACTTCAAGGATAGGGAAGTTAGTTCTGAGGAATGCAGCTGTAGAGATAAGGTAAGCAAGTAGTTCTGTAGGACCAGGACCGGGTGGTGTGGCCTCAGGCTGAACCTCACCTTGCTAAGTGTCAAGTGGAGGTGTAGAAAATGGAGCCTCCAAGCATGCTGGAATTGCCTGTTTTAAGCCAAGAGCCACTAAGGGTGGCCCCTCCCACTTCTCTACCAATCAGCTACTCTACTTCCCCGCCTTCCCACCCAGTGACTTTCATAAACAGCAACTTTACTCCAGCTCTGCGAAGCCTTTCTAACCCATAGTTCACAGGATGACACACATGGGACAGGGGTGGGGTGGGGTGGGGACTCCCCACGGGCAACATGGATAGAAGTACAAATACAGGAGTAGCAGGGTCTCCTCCTGCCTGGTCTCTTCCCTCTCTCATCTCCATCTGGGTGATCCCTCTCACTCATTGCACCCAGTGCAGACAATCCAGGCCCAGTTCTCTCTACCTGCCTTCCACACATGGTGGATGGAGCCCAGAGGGCCAGTGACAGTGCCCCCCCAGTTCCCCCCAGTGCTGCAGACTAGGATTAGCTCAATGTTCTTGAGATCTAGTGCACTTCATCCATCTGCTCTACCAAGACTGCTCAGGTGTCATTGTCGCTTCTGCTCACAGTCCCTCTACCCCCAATGACACTTGGTGGCCTGACTGTACTGACTATGAAGGTCTTGAAGCTACTAGCTCTCTCCAGCTCCCTCCAGTCTCAGAGCTGTTGTTCATGAGCACACCTGCCCCACTGTCTCTGAGTTTATAAAGCCCTGGCCTGCAGCAGCATGGAAAGGTCCCCCCACCCTTGAGCATAGCACAGCCACATACCACCTCACATGTAGCTTTGCTGCTGCTCTGAGGACAGTGACACAGTCTCTCTCTCTCTCTCTCTCTCTCTCTCTCTCTCTCTCTCTCTCTCTCTCTCTCTCTCTCTCTCTCTCTCTCCCTCTCTCTCCTTGTTTTTTTTGGTCTACTTTTGTTTCTCATAGCACTTTTCTCCCCGTGTGCCTCCTCACTTAGTAGAGCAATATAGGAAGAAATAGTCAGGTGACACTTTTATTGTAACCTGGCCCTGAAGTGATCTGTTCCTGCATATGGGCAAGGAACCAGTGGGTGGATTTGTTTCAAAATTTCTCCCTTGTGGTGCAACATGTGGGTCCTTGAAAAGCATTGGCAAGGGACTGGATGCCAGCACCCTTGTCACCTCACTCTTCCAGGAGCAGGGCCTACATTCACCCTTCCCAATGGTCGGATTTCTTTCTGAGCTGCCAGAGGTGGCAGGAAAAAAAAGGCTCTAAGAGTCTCTGCTCACAGATGCAGAGTAAGTCTCTCTTAAAATCCAACAGTTCACAGAGAGGAAGCCCTAACCACCCTGCCAGAGGTGACAGCTGACTCCAGCTTTCAACCCGAGTCAATTAGGCCCTACTCTCTACGGCAGAGACTCAGCCTAGGTCACAGGCTGCAGCCTCTTCCCAGAACTTAGCATCACAAATCCCTGTCAGTCACTCTCCTCCAAGGCTAACTCTCTCCCAATTCTTTTGACTTTCATTTATTCCTGTTCTCTAATACCAGGACAATTCAGACATTTTTTCATTTTTAAGATGGCTATGCTTCCTGGTTTTATAAGTAGGAGGCTAAACGAGGCCATCAACTCATCAAGAGTCCATGAGCACTCTGGCCGGATAATCACAGAAACCTGAAAATGGCCTCTGTCCTCCCCTCCTCATCCTCCTCTCCGCACTCTTCCTTCCCCTCCCTCACCATAGCCCCAAACCCATCTTTGACTCTGGCCCTTCAGAGGAAAAGGTCATCACCCTGTCACCTCTCTATCTGCCTAGAGACTGTAAGAGGCCACAGTGCACATCTGTCCCGGTGTCTCTTCTTTACAAAGGCTGGGCAGGTACCTGGTGGCTGGTCACTATGGGCAACTGCAGACCCCAGTACAACTACAGTTGACAGTCTCTCTGAGAGACTTCTAGAGGCTCCGGGTCTGGGTGGGGTAGCTCTACCCAAGGCAGCCCGATCTGTTCTTGAGCCTCTGCATAATACAGAGGCACCCAGCCTGGATTCAGGGACATCGGTATGCTGCAGGACTGCTGAGACACTGAGTGCGGCCAGTTTCTTCTCCAGGTCTCTGTGGATGGCTACTCTGAGAATAAAGCCAGGATTCTATGTAGCAAGGGTTCTGCAGGAGTGCACAGTTGTCTGCGTTTGTGTGTGTGTGTGTGTTTGTGTGTGTGTGTGTGTTTGTGTGTGTGTGTGTGTGTTTGTGTGTGTGTGTCTGTGTGCCTGTGTGTGTGTGTGTGTTTGTGTCTGTGTGTGTGTGTGTGTGTGTGTGTGTGTGTGTGTGTGTGTGTGTGTAAAACACTGTAGCTTCTGAAGGGGTTGTTGTTGCTTCTGCCTCTCCTTCTACCTTCAGCCTTCTCCTCCTTCACTGATCCCCTCCAATCTCCTCTCTCCACACCTTCTTTTTCATCACCTTCCTTCTCCTTTGACTTCTTCTCTTTCCCTTCCGCCCCCTCCCTCTCTCCAACCTCCCTTACAGTCCCTTACAGCCTTACTTTGCTTTCTTCTCTCCCTCCTCTGTCCTTTCTTGCCTTCCTCATTCTCACCCCTTCCTTCTAACCCTCAGGTCTCTGCCTTGAGACTTAGTTGATAAAGAAGAGCAGTTCCTCCTGCTCTGGCACTTCCTCAGTTACCTGATCCTTCCATTCCTGAAGACAGAGGGCTCTTCGCTGAGCACAGCAGAGCCTTTTGGCTCAGGGCCATCTCCAACTCCCCCATAATCCTCCTTAGGGCAGAACCAGTACCATGGGCAACTCCTCTGACTGCTCAGCCTCTTGTGTTTAAAGCCAGTGTGTGCATACTGCTTCCCCGGAATCCACAGCATCTCCCTATCCTCCTGCAGGGTGGGCTCCGAGGATGCCTGTGAAGAGCCCCAGCGAGGAGAACTACACCAATGTCAGTCAGGCTCACAAAGCAGATGGGGCCTGGGATGGAGCCCTTCCTGTCTAAATCTCTGCAGCTGGCAGCAGCTGGCAGCAGCTGGCGGCAGCTGGCGGCCTCCTCATTTCTCTCAAGTCTGGTCGCCAGCATCTCTGGACTTCATGTCTAGAGGTCTGCACCAAGTCTTCCAGACTGAAGGTGTGTGTGTGTGAGAGAGAGATAGGTCCTGTCTATTAAAGGGTGTAGGGGAGTCTCCTGCCTGAGCTGGTCAGGGAGGTGACCTTGAAGTAGGGGTGAGGGCTGGGCGCAGGTTTGAGAACTGGGTGAAAGCCAGTTGGTTAGACTACATTCCAAAATGTGGCTCCAAGGCCATCTGATGGACTCGCCTGTAGGTTCCTGGGCTTCCTGTAGTCCTTAGGGTGACCTTGCTGGCCAGGAGCCCTGCCTCATAGGCAAAGTCTCTTCCTCCCTGCTCTCTGTGGCTCTGCCAGGCCCAGGGAGGCACTGTGACAAGAAGCTGCAGTATGTGCTGCCAGCCACAGGACCTCAGGATGCACATACTCTGTGGGAAGGTGCTCTCAGGCAGGTGTGGTCACTGAGCAGCGAGTGCCCTTGTTTGGGGATCAGTCTCCAACTTCAGGTACAGATCAGCCAAGGTGAAAGAATTCTGGAACTTCCTCTCTGCTGACCAGGCCTCCATGTTCTGCAGACCCTCCTGAAGCTGGAAGTTATTGTCTTTGTGTTTTAAGCCCTCTTCTTAGCTTCCTTTAGCTTCTTCAAATCAGTCTAGAAACTCAAGAGCTGCAGCTTTCCTTGAATAACCCTTGCCTCAGCCAGGACTCAGGTCAACAGTCTTGCAGGCATCCTCATAGGCCTCTGCTAGTCCCCGTTCTTGGCTTAGGATACAGTGCTATTGCTGTAGAGCACATGATTGGGGAGATCTCAGCTGCCTCAGAGCGGCACTGGGAATCATCTTTGATGTTCCCAGCACTCAGGGCCTTATTGTCCTTCCCCTCCAGCTCATTCCCCTTCTCCACAGCCTGGCCCCAAACCCATGTCTTTCTGTGATCCAGCCATCCCCATCATCGGGTACCTAACAAAGGAAAGGAAAGGCAGTCGGGATGTCAACGAGACTTCTGTGCTTCCCTGAGTATTAGAGACCTGCTGGTGACAGCCAAGCTGTGGAGTGAACCGGTGTGCAGTGAGGGGACGCGCTGATACAGCACAGTCCACGATCCCCCACAAAATTAAATCAGACCTGTCAGGTGGTCTGTGCTGCCTGTGCCTCCCCTCGAAGAGAAGTGAGCTGGCTTCTAAGTTTCATCCTGAGGTGATTTGGCTGCAGATCACCAGGGCTCCTGTCACCTTGGAAGCCTCTCCATCTCTAGTTCCCATAACAGCATAGACCATCCTTGGTCCTCTAAAGAAAGCTCTGTCCACACACAGCATATGAATGGCAGGGCAGAAATACAAGTTGAGGGTGAACCAGATTACAGGCTACACAAAGGCATTGTCATGAGAACAGAAGTCAGAACCTTGTGAGCATCTCCACACCCAATTGTGAGGACCATTTTGAGGACACTGAGTTAGGTCATTTGCAGAGAAAACTGGGAGTGTTTAAAAAGGAATCAAAATCTAATCCGTTAGCAACCTGCCTATTCTACATGCACATGGCTATTGAAGAAGAGTGTAATTAGGCCTTGTATTACAGGAGGTAGAATCCTGTCACCACATTACCCAGAATTCTTAGCAGAAGGATCAGGAGTTCTAGGCCAGTCTAGGCTACACAACAAGACCCTGTCACAGAAGAATAAAGGGGAGAGGGATACTGAGATTTGTGGTCAACACGAGTAAACCTGAAAGATATTATGCAATGGAAAATGATATTCACGAGAGAGGGAAATAGATAGTGCCTAGGTAGAGCCTAAAACAATCTTCACTGGTGATAATACCAGGATGGAGATGGGTTTCCAGGATGCACACCTAGCGGTGTGTAGGAAGAAGAGGGCACAGATGTGGTGCACAGAATGAAAACCACAGTGCAGCATGGAGAATTAGTGCAGCTTTCACCATTGGGAGAAATGGTGCCTTCAGGAGATAGGTGTGCTGACAAGTCCAGTATCAGAGTACTCACGTAATTATAAATCCGGACAGCACAACACAAGGTTCAAATACACAGAGCAGTTTATTATAATAAAAAGCTTCTGTATTCACAGTTTTGCCATGTCGTTTTGTCCAGGAAGTGGCTTGGCTGTGACTCCCTTGATAACACCTCTTATGCCCAGTGCCCTATACACATCTTCAAGAGGAACCACGATGCCTAAAATACACAGTTACTCAGTTTCCAACAACTAGGACCTGTTTTAAGGAGTGTTTCAAGCTTTAGGTCAGTGGGTATTGGCTGATGTCACTGCTGTAGAGGGGACCCAGTACAGAGTCTTCCCACCCCCAAATGACTGTCACTGTTCTGTATGTCTGGCCCTTGCAGCCACCAGTCTTTCTTAAGTCTTCTTACTGGGGGAGGGGTGTCTTGGCCTAGGTGACCAAGGGGGCAGTATCACCAGCTGAATGTGTGTGACCCCATGCACACAGCAGTGGATGTGGTGGCTGGAGGGGATTTGAGATGCCCTGTAGTCTACACACCTGGCTCCTTCAGGAGAGAAAGAATTGCTTAAGATGCTGGGTGCTCCGGGATCAAAACAAGTTTTCTTAAAGGAGACCTGAAAACAAAGTGTTGTGGTATGGTCACCAAGCATTCAGTTGTCCATCACCCAGCTGCCAATCACACCTTCCCCATGGGCAGAACAAAGTTGCATCCCTTGTGCGTGCCTTTTCCCTCCAGTGCGTTAGGGCTTGAGGGGCATCCCCTACCCTATGCAGCAGGCAGATGAAACTGTCGTTAGGCTTTGTCCCATTTTGAGTGTGGTCCCAGGAGTCTCTCTGGTAGCCCCAGCATAGTGTCATACAGGCAGCAAGGACACCAAGTCGTTCCAAGCCTGCTGCCTGGGGACACAGAGGCTCAGCTACAGCTGCACCCTTATAGGGTGTCAGAAAGAAAACAGCTTGGATTTTTGTGTGAAGTCCTGTTGACAATAAGCAAGGCAGGGTGGAATAGAGTCTGGGGCTAATGAGGACTAGGAATCTGACCCCTATAATCCCTGAGTTTTCGTGGGAAATGGGAATGTGGCAGGAGATCATGAGGAAAGCCCTCATTGTCAGACCAGAGGGTCTGCATTGTTTTACCATCAATGGGTTCTTACCCATGATCACACTTTGAACCAGCTCCAGCACTGAACTCAACTGACACACACTCCAGACTTCACCTTAGTTCCACTGAGAACACAGTAGATGGTTCTCACCTTGTTCCATTCAGGATGCTCTGGGGCAAAGTGGGCACCAATGCAAGTTCTGATGTCCCTTGGCTCCTAGGGTGCAGGAAAGTGGTGGTTAATGTTTCAGACAAGAGAAAGCTGATTTGGAGAGACATCTAGGCCCTTTCAGAAGAGAAAGTCACACAAAATAGGAAGTTACCTTATTTTGAATGCAAATTCTATCCATTTCAAGTACTGTACACAGGCAATGGGCAATGGTGTGTGCATGCATGCACGTTTCTCTGTGTGTGTGTATGTGTGGGTGTGCGTGCGTGTGTGTGTGTGTGTGTGCACGTGCCCGCACGCACAACTTGTCCCTGTCTGTCCTGATATAGAGGACAAAAGAATGCATCCAAATTGACTCAAGTTGCCAAACAACAAGCAGGCTCACTGATGATAGCACTGGGGTGAGTAGTGAAGGCTTTTGTATCTTGGTGGGGGTAGGAACAAGCTGTCTAGTGAGTCAGGATGATTCTGAGAACGGCACTGTGACAAATGGACTCACCTGGTTCTGTACGCTCCACGTGCCAAATGAGTACTCGATGGAGACTCATTGCAATCCCAGTCCTTTGTTTCTGACTCTGATCTGGTCAGCAATATTCATCACTAGTATGTACACACACACACACACACACACACACACACACACACACACACATACACACACATACACACACACACACACACACACACAAATACATCTCATGCCCACTGTGGTCCTCTCTTCCACCTGCCATTATATCTTCTAAAGTTCTACAGGTACAATCGGGGATGATTGGCTGATGTCACCATTAACAGAAGGACCCCTGAGTCCTGTTTTCCTGATGATCTCCAGCACTCCGTAGATGGAAGTTGCCAAGATTTCTGAGGCCCATGGAGTGCTTCACTTGGCTGAATAAAGTGTGGTACCACCAGCCTTCTGGAATCTACATAGAGAGGAGAGTCAGGAGGATCATGAGTTCAGACCTGCCCCCCAGAATCCATCCTCAGTCCTCAGGGTCCCAAGTGATCTGAGAAGGGTGCAGCAGACACACACACACATACACAACACACATACACTCCTCGGGACACAAGAATGTTTTGCCTCTACTTTAAGCCTGTGATATGGACACAACCTCCCAGGGGGCCACAGCCATGCAGAATTCCTACCTGCATTTTTTCCTCCCTTGCACCAGTATGCACCATCAGCAAGCTGATCTCCACTGATCTCTACTCCCTATCAGCCCACAGGGAGCACAGTTCCTCCAACAGCAGTTAGAACTGACATAACACGGTGGGGGCCTCTTCATAGAAATAAATATACAGGACGTATGCTTGGCTGTGCTGCCACTTGGCTGGCATGAGCCCTCAGGCTGCTTCCTCCCAAGGGATTCATTGCCCCCTTGCCAACCCTTCCCCAGCATCGATGCCCAGTGCTGAGTCACCATCCTCTGCAGTCTACCTACCACTCAAGTTTCTCAGAAAAGATACTGTGGAATTTGCTTTCCAGGGTTATAACATATGATCACCACAGCCTAAGATGTGAATTCTTATCTGTTTCTCTGAAAGCATACTGTTTAGTCCAGGAAACAGCACCATTATCCATGGCTCACATGGTACAGACATGTGACTCCTGTACATTAACCTACACACACACACACACACACACACACACACACACACACACACACACACACACACGAAATACTTTTTTCTTTATAGGACATTAAGCCAGGTGCAGTGCCACATGCCTGTAATCTCAACACTTTGGGGGGAGAGAGAGGCAGGCAGATCTCTGTGAGTTCGAGGCCAGGCTAGTCTACAAGGTGAGTCCAAGACAGACAAGGCTGAACAAGGAAAACCTGTCTCAAAGAAAAGAAAGATGGAAAGAAGAAAGAAAAAAGAGAGAGTGAAGTGACATCATTAAAAGAAAAAGTAAGCCTAGATGCAGAGGTGCACTGTAGCTTCTCCACCTACCTGGTACGACGGCTGACTCCACAGCCCGTTTAGCTCCTAGCCAGGACTTTTCTGTTGGCTAGGCGCTCCCGCTTTTCACCTGTCACGCAACAAAATAACCCCCCCATCCCTCTCAGGAAGCCTCTCCTCAAGGTCTTCCAGATGCGTTTTCTGAAGGGTACTCTTGGTACAGTCTGGTGCTGGTAACTGAGATCTCCCTGGGGTGTCTCTGGAGAAGATGGCTCTTTTTGTACACCCTCATCCTGGGCCTCCTCATTGGAGATGGAAAATGAATTTTCTTTTGAGGTGTTGCCGTTCTCTGTTCCTGCTAGTGTCACTTCATAGGGCTGTCCACTGCGGTCTTCCTGAGGTGAGGCTTGTGGGACAGAGGAGCTAATTTTTTCAGGGGGTATGTTAATTATTTTACACTGCCCTTCCTCCACAGGGACATGATGAGATGTAATACTCTGTGAGGACAACTTGTTCTCGTAAGTTCTAGAACAAGCCTTGAACTCATCCAAGGATGACTGGCTAGAGTACATTCCAAGACATTGTGAAGATGTGCTGCTCTGTCTTACAATATAGGCGTTATAGATGTTGGTATCTGCCCAGATGACGCTCATGACAGAGTCCTCTTGGACACTAACAAGGCGGATTGGGAGAACAGGGGTTTCACTCATGTTCAAGAAGTTGAGGATGGGTGGCATACTGATCCTCCTCCTACAGTTTCTGACATTCTCAGGAGTGGGTAAGACGAATGTTGTTAGGGAAGGGACACTAGATGCCCTCTTCAGTGTTGTCTCTTGAAGGTTAGACTGCCTGGGCTTCACTTTTTTTATAAAGTGGCCCCCACAGGGTGACTGTTGCCTAAGGATGAGGTAGGTGGCCATCACCTCATCAAATTTTTTCTCCTGGAGAGATTTCTTTATCTCGCGTGGCTTGTATCCCAGCGCGCCCATCGTGACCATGACATTGGGGTCTGGGTGGCTGTCAGCACTGTTGTTGCTAAAAGAACTAGGAGAACCTTCACCACCATGCTTCAACCATGCGAAGTTCATGAGGTCACCTATTCTTGGTCTTTTCCCAGGGTTCACAGTTAACAAATTAGTAATAACCTCCCAAAGCTCTGGTGACAAGTTGAATTTCTTGGAGTATGTTCCTACCATGATCTTCCTCTTTGTTCTTGCCCGCGTATGGCCATAGAAAGGCAGGTACCCTGTAGACATGAGGTACAACAGAACGCCCAAGCTCCAGATGTCAATGGAGAAAGCATCATAGGCTTCACCTTTAAAGAGTTCTGGGGCACAATAGGGGAGGGTCCCACAACGATCCTTCAGCCTCTGTCCCATTGTGACCTTAGCGCTGAACCCGAAATCGCAAAGTTTTATGTTTCCTTTGCTGTCCACTAAAATATTCTCAGGCTTTATGTCCCTGTGGGCAATTCCTTTCCGATGACAATAATGAATTGCACACCCCACTTGTGTAAAAAGTCTACAGGACTCCTTCTCTGGTAAGTAGCCAAATGCTAGGATCTTGTCCAGCAGCTCTCCTCCCGAGGCATATTCCATAATTATGTAAGTATGTTTTGCAGTCTCGATTAAGTGTAAAAGTTTAATGATATTTGGGTGGTCTACAGATTTCAATATTTCGATTTCTGACATGAGGGTGGTGTCCATCTTGCCTTTTGGGAGAAGCTTTACTGCTACTTCATTTTGCGTGAGGCGATGACTTGCCAGCTTCACATCACCATAGGATCCTGTCCCAAGTGTTCTTATGAAGTTATAGTGTTCTGTTATAGTCAGGTCATCAAAGCCATCCAAACCTATGTCGTTAATCCAGCGCCAATTCTTCATCGTTGTTTGGGGTAAATGATCACCATAAACACCAACTAGAGATGCAGGATAAAAAGGAATAAAAGTGGGTTAAGCACAAACATGGCCAAAATTTCCAACAGTAATAAAGATAGATTTCCCAAACCACAAAAAGATGCATGTTAAGATCATAGGAAAATAAGAACTAGCCAAATCCACAAGAAATAAAAGAGGAGAATTTCAAGATGGCAGCACTGAACTGTATCTGATCTACAGGAAGGAGACTAAGGACCCTACTGGGGGCCAAAGAATGCAAGACCTGGAAATCACTATGTAATAGGGATCCACACAGTGCAGACCTCAGGCAGGTCTGGCCCCTGGTCATCCAATGGCCCAAGGAGGAAGGGAGACCAGTCCCCAGGGTCTGGACTGAAACCGGCCTGTAAAGTCGCATGAACTGGGCGGATGGGACTGAACTCGTGGCAGTAAACCACGAGAGCTCCTGGCCTGGGGAAATCTCAGGGAAACTGGTGGATCTGTCCTCACACTACCCCACCACCTGCCTGGTTCCTGTCCGTAGAGAGCCCCAGGGGACACACTGGGCCCTGGCAGCTGTGGACACATTATCCAGCCACAGCTGTGCGCTTTGAATGGGACCAGGCAGGAACCTAGCTACTGACCCCAGTGGACTGTCGCTGCACAGTACGGAAAAACTGACCCTACCTAGCCAGGCTCCACAGCCTAGCAGGCCCTCCCATGCTCTCAAGGGAGGCTGGGCCTAACTGAGGGGATAGGGTAGAAAAATAACTAGCTGCCCAACCCATTGGGACTGAACTGCTTCAGTTGTGCACTCTGAATAAGACCGGCACAAACCTAGCAACCTAACCCAGCAGACTTTCTACACAATTGGTAAGAACTGACCTGGCCTAGGCAGGCTCCACAGCCCAGCAGGGCCTCCCATGTTCTTGGTAGGGGCTGGACAGGACTGAGGGGATAGGGCAGAAATCTAGCCAACTAACAACAGTCACAAGGCAGTAGCTGCACTCTCCATGCTGGGCATTGCCTAGGCCACACTGCCTGGATGAATCAAGCAGAAACCTAAACAACTACTAGAAGCCAGCAGGGGTTCAGGCACTCTAGGGTGACCTGAGCCCAGGATCCACATACTTGAGACCTGAGGGCAGGGTATTCAAAGCCCAGCCAAATACAGCATAGCTATCTCTACATACACTACCTCAACTGTTCCTGGGACTGCAAACCACCAGGGCCTACCACTGCTGACCCAGCGGGGAGCCCAGGGTATCGAGCAAAGTCTCCTGCAACTGACACCAGGTCACTTGCCTATTCCAGGGAGAGTTTCCTGATCCCCACAGGTGTAAGGGCCCTTGCCCTATATCACTTACCCACAATCCTCTCTCAACAACCAGTGAAGGACACCAGAAGCTACCTTACAACATCAGAGACAGCAAGAAGACTGACTAAAGGCCAGTGTAAAAATTCAAACAACAAAATCCAAAACAATGTGACATCTCCAGATACCACGTGTCCCAAGATAAGCAACCCTGAGAACTCAGACACAATTGAAATACAAGAAAATGACCTCAGATCCTTAGTAATAAAGATGATAATGGAGGAAATGAATTAAAAACAAAAACAAATGCAGGAAGATGCAGTGAAACAGGTGGAAGAAATGAAACAGGACTATCGAGAGGTACAGGAGGAAATTATGGATAATACAACCACATGAAGGAAATCAATAAAACCGTTCAAGACGTGAAGATGAGAACAAAAACCATGATAAAGGCACAGATAGAAGAAAAACGGGAAATGAGAGAACTTAGAGAAGCAAGCAAGCAACAGAGAGGTGAGCTTCTCTAACAGAATCCAAGAGACAGAGGAACGAATGCCACGACTCAAAGATAAAGTTGTAATACTTGTAGCAACCATCAAAGAAAATTCTAAATCTGAAAATTTCGTGACACAAAACATCCAAGAAATCAAGGACACCATGAAAAAACGAACCCAGAGGATAATAAGCATTGAGGAAAGAGAAGATGCCCGACTCCAAGGCACAGAAAGTATTTTCAACAAAATCATAGAAGAAAAACTCCCCAATGTAAAGAAGGAGATGCATAAAAACATACAACAGGCCTACACAACCCAAATAGAATAGACCAGAAAAGAAAATCTTCCTGCCACATAAAAATCAAAATATACAGGAAAAAAAAGCAACATAGTAAAAGTGGCAAGGGAAAAGGGCCAAGTAACATCTAGTGGCAAACCTATCAGAATTACACTCAACTTCTCAGCAGAGACCATAAAAGCCAGAAGGGCTTGGACAGAGGTCCTGCAAACCCTAAGAGACCACAGATGACAGGCCAGACTACTATACCCAGAGAAACTGTCAATAACTATTCATGGAGAAAACAAGATATGCCACGACAAAAGCAAATTCAAACAGTACCTATCCACAAATCCAGTCTTACAAAGTTACTAGAAGGAAACCTCCAACCCAAAGTGACAGCTACAACCAACATTACATGGGAAATAGATAACTACACCATCACAAGAACAAAATCACACAAACACACTAATGCAACCAACATCAAAATCAAGGGACATAACAGTCACTGGTCATTAATATCTCTCAACATCAATGGTCTCAATTCTCCAACACAAAGACACAGACTAACTGATTAGATGCATACACAAGACCCAACATTCTTCTGCATTCAAGAAACATAGCTCAGCCACAAGGATACACATTACCTCAGGGTAAAAGGCTTGAAAAAGGTATTCCAAGAAAAGGGACACAAGAAGCAAGCTGGTGTAGCCATTTTAATATCAGATAAAATAGACTTTCAACCAAGATGATTCAAAAGAGATGAGGAAGGACACTTCACTCATCAAAGGTAAAGTCAACCAGGAGGACTTCACAATTCTAAGCACCTACACTCCCAATATAAGGGCACCCACATTTGTAAAAGAACTATTGACAAAGCTTGAACCACACATCGATCCCCACACATTAACAGTGGCAGACTTCAACACTCCAACTTTCACCAAAATTGATCATATAGTAGGTCACAAAGCAACCTTCCACAGAAACAAGAAGTTTGAAATAATACTTTGTCCAATCAGATCACCATGGTCTAAAGCTGGACTTCAACAACAATAGAAAGAACAAAAAGCCTACCCACACATGGAAACGAAACAACTCTACCTAATGACACCTGAGTTAGGGAAGAAATAAGAAATTAAGGACTTCCTGAAATTCAATGAAAATGAATTTGTGGGACACACTGAAACAGTGCTAAGAGGAAAATTCATAGCGCTAAGTGCTTTTATAAAGAAATTGGAAACATCTCATATAGGCAACTGAATGACATATGTGGAAGGCCTAGGAAAAAAAGAAGCAGAAACACCCAAGAGGAGGAGACATCTGGAAATAACCAAACTCAGGGTTGAAATCAATAACCTGAAACAAAGGGAACAATTCAAAGAATCAACAAAACCAAGAGCTGGTTCTTTGAGAAAATTAACAAGATAGACAAACCGTTAGCCAATCTAATTAAAAGACAGAGAAACACTATCCAAATGAACAAAATGAGAAATGAAAAGGGAGACATAACAACAGACACCAAAGAAATACAAAGAATCATAAGAACCTACTTTAAAGGCATTTATGCCACAAAATTTGAAAATCTAAGGGAAATGGACAATTTCCTCAACCGATTCCATTTGCCAAAATTGAATCAAGACCAGATAAACAAATTAAATAGCCCTATTTCGCCTATAGGAATAGAAGCAACCATTGATAGTCTCCCAACCAAAAAAAGCGCAGGGCCAGATGGTTTCAGCTCAGAATTCTACCAGTCCTTCAAAGAGGAGCTAATACCGATACTATTCAAGCTATTTTGAAAGATAGAAATGGATGGAATATTACCAAATTCATTCTATGAGGCCACAGTCACATTGATACCTAAAACCCACAAAGACCCAACAAAAAAAGAGAATTTCAGACCAATTTTCTCTTATGAACATTGATGCAAAAATACTCGACAAAATATTCCCAAAGCGAATACAACAGCGTATCAAAGACAGCATTCACCATGACCAGGTAGGCTTCATTCCAGGCATGCAGGGATGGTTTAACATATGGAAATCCATCAATGTAATCCACCATATAAACAAACTGAAAGAGAAAAACCACATGATCATCTCTTTAGATACAGAAAAAGCATTTGACAAAATCCAGCACCCATTTATGTTTAAAGTTCTGGAGAATTCGGGAATACAAGGCACTTATCTAAACATAATAAAGGCTATATACAGCAAACCAATAGCCAACATTAAATTAAATGGAGAGATACTCAAGGAAATCCCTCTAAAATCGGGGACCAGACAAGGCTGCCCACTTTCCCCATACTCTTCAATATAGTTCTTGAAGTTCTAGCCAGAGCAATAAGACATCAAAAGGAGATCAAGGGGATCCAAATGGGAAAGGAAGAAGTCAAATTATCCCTATCTGCAGATGATATGACAGTGTATATAAGTGACCCCCAAAATTCCACCAGAGAACTTCTACAGCTGATAAACACCTTCAGCAAATTGGCTGGATACAAAATAAACTCAAAAAAGTCAGTAGCTTTCCTATATACAAATGACAAACACGCAGAGGAAGAAATTAGGAAAACTACTCCCTTCACGATAGCCACAAGCAATATAAAATATCTAGGAGTAACCCTAACCAAGCAAGTGAAGGACCTATTTGAAAAAACTTTAAATCTCTGAAGAAAGAGATTGAAAATGACATCAGAAGATAGTGGGATCCACCTTGTTCGTGGATCGGGAGAATTAACATAGTAAAAATGGCCATCTTACCAAAGGCAATTCACAGATTCAATGCAATCCCTATCAGAATACCTATAAAATATTTTGAAGATATTGAAAGAACAATTCTCAACTTCATATGGAGAACCCAAAAGCCCAGAATAGCAAAAATAATCCTATACAATAAAAGATCCTCTGGAGGAATCTCCATACCTGATCTCAAGCTGTACTATAAAGCAACAGTAATTAAAACAGCATGGTACTGGCACAGCAATAGGCTAGTGGATCAATGGAATCGAACTGAAGACCTAGAGATGAATCCACACACATTTGGTCACTTGATTTTTGACAAAGAAGCCAAATTTATTCAATGGAAAAACGACAGCAACCTCAACAAATGGTGCTGGTCTAACTGGAGGTCTACATTTAGAAAAATGCAATTAGACCGCTATTTGTCACCATGCACAAAACTCAAGTCCAAGTGGATTAAAGACCTCAATCTAAAACCAGAGACATTAATCCAGTTAGAGGAAAAAGTGGGGAAGAGTCTGGAACACATAGGCACAGGAGACAACTTCCTGAACAGAACACCAACAGCCCAGGCCTTAACGTCAACAATTAATAAATGAGACCTCATGAGGCTGAGAAGCTTCTGTAAGACAGGAGACACTGTCAAGAGAACAAAGCAACAGCCTACAGACTGGGAAAAGATCTTCGCCAACCCTTCATCTGACAAAGGTCTAATATCCAAAATATATAAAGAACTCAAGAAATTAAACACCACCAAACCAAATAACCCAATAGAGAAATGGGGCTCAGAACTAAACAGAGAATTCTCAACAGAGGAATATCAAATGGCTAAGAAACACTTAAAGAAATGCCCAACCTCCTTAGTCATCAGAGAAATGCAAATCAAAACGACACTGAGATTCCATCTTACACCCATCAGAATGGCTAAGATCAATAACTCAACTCACACCACATGCTGGCGAGGATGTGGAGAAAGAGGAACACTCCTTCATTGCTGCTGGGAATGCAAACTAGTACAACCACTTTGGAAAGCTATCTGGCGCTTTCTCAGAAAAATAGGAATAGGGCTTCCTCAAGACTCATTTTTCCACTCCTTGGAATATACCCAGAAGATGCTCTACCACACAACAGGGACATATGCTCAACCATGTTCATAGCTGCCTTATTCATAATAGCCAGAACATGGAAACAGCTTACGTGTCCCCCAGTAGAAGAATGGATGAAGAAACTGTGGTACATTTACACCATGGAATACTACTCAGCTATTAAAAACAAGGAATTCCCGAAATTTGTGGACAAATGGATTTAACTAGAAATTATCATAATGAGTGAGTTCACCCAGAAGCAAAAAGAGTTAAATGGTATATACTCACTTATATCGACACACTTTTTCAAGGGGTATGTCCCCATGAAAAACTTTACCTACCAGGAAAGTGGGTCAGAGGGGAGGACATCCTATTGAGACTTTAGGTGTGAGAAGCCTGGGAGAATGAGGAAATAGAAGGATCCAGAGAGTCCTGGAAAACTACAGGCGGGTCTGGTCCCTGGGGTCCTCCTCAAACTATAGCACCAGCCAAGGAAAATATAGGCAGTAAACTTCGAACCCCTACCCAGACTAGCCGATGGACAGGACATTCTGCACCGTTAAGTGGAGGAGGAGATCTGACTTTCACACAAACTCTGGTGCTGCATATTTGACCATGTCCCTCGGATGCGGATGCCTGGTGGCACTCAGAGAAAGTTAATAGGTCACCAAGAAGAGACTCGATACCCTATGAGCATATACCGAAGGAGGAGGTCCGCCTTAGTCACAGACTAGAGGAGGGGAGTAGGGGGGGAAGCAGGAGGAAGGGAGGAATGGGAGAATACAAGAGATGGGCTAACAACTGAGATGTAATATGAATAAATTAATAATAAAAAAGAAAAAAAAAGAAAGCCACTAAAAAGAAACTAGAAAATCCACCTGTATGCGCTTATTTGAAAGAATAGCTTACATTTCTTGTACTTTAAATCTTCTAGCCACTATTATGAGCCTTTTACAAATGCTGATTCACTGAATGAACAAAGATATCTCCAAGACAGATAAATAAGTAAAAATAAAAATTGTATGATAAAAAAAAAAAAGAAAAACAAAAACAAAAAAACCCAGAATAGCGAAAAGAATCCTGTACAATAAAAGTTCCTCCATAGGTATCTCCATACCTGATCTCAAGATGTACTATAGAGCAACAGTAATTAAAACAGTATGGTACAGGCATAGCAATAGGATGGTTGATCAATGGAACTGAATCAAATGGAAGACCCAGAAATAAATCCACACACATATTGACACTTGATTTTTGAAAAAGAAGGCAAATCTATTCAATGGAAAAAGGGAAACATCTTCAACAAAGGGTACGGGTCTAACTGGATGTCTACATGTAGAAAAATGTAAGTAGACTCATATTGATCACCATGCACAAATCTCAAGTCCAAGTGAATTAAAGACTTCCACATAAAACCAGAGACACGCAGTCAGTTAGAAGAAAAAGTAGGGAAGAGCCCGGGACTCATTGGCACAGGAGACAACTTCCTGAACAGAATTCCAACAGCCCAAGCCTTAAGGTCAAAAATTAATAAATGGGACCTCATGAGGCTGAGAAGCTTCTGTAAGGCAGGAGACACTGTCGACAGAAGAAAGCAACAGCCTACAGACTGGGAAAAGATCTTCACCAACCCTACATCTGACAAAGGTCTAATATCCAAAGTATATAAAGAAGTCAAAAAATTAAACACCACCAAGCAAAAGAAACAATTAAGAAATGGGGCTCAGCTAGAAATGATCATAATGAGTGAGTTAACCCAGAAGCAGAAAGAATCAAATGGTATATACTCACTTATATCTGCATACAAGCCCAAGGGGCATGTCCCACGAAAGCCTTCACTTACCAGGAAACTGGGACAGAGGGGAAGGCATCCTATTGGGACTCTAAATGAGAGACGCATGGGAGAATAGCAAAATAAAAGGATACAGAGGGTCCTAGAAACCTACAAGTAGAACAATATGATGGCAGATTTGGGCCCAGGGGTCCCGCTCAAACTAAGGCACCAGCCAAGGACAATACAGGAGGTAAACTTTAAACCCCTACCCAGATCTAGCCAATGGTCAGAATATTCTCCACAGTTGAGTGGAGAGTGTGATATGACTTTCTCACGTACTCTGGTGCCTCACATTTGACCATGTCCCCTGGAGGGGGAGACCTGGTGGCACTCAGAGGAAGGACAGCAGGTTGCCAAGAAGAGACTTGATACCCTATGAGAATATACAGGGGGAGGTAATCCCCCTCAGGAACAGTCAGAGGGGAGGGGAATAATGGGAAAATAGGGGGGGGGAGGAATGGAAGGATACAAGGGATGGGATAAACATTGAGATGTAACCAGAATAAATTAATTTAAAAAAATCTAACAAAAAAAAAAAAGAAAAGAAATGGGGCTCAGGATTAAACAGAGAATTCTCAGCACAGGACTATCAAATGGCAGAGAAACACTTAAAGCAATGCTCAGCCTCTTATTCAGCAGAGAAATGCAAATTAAAATGACTCTGAGATTCCACCTTACACCCATAAAAATGGCTAAGATCTAAACCTCAAGTGACACCACATGCTGGCTAGGATGTGGAGAAAGAGCAACACGCCTTCCTTGCGGGTGGGAGTACAAACTTGTACAACCACTTTGGAAATGTATCTGGTGCTCTCTCAGAAAACTGGGAATAGCGCTACCTCAAGACCCGGCTATGCCACTCCTTGGAATAATCCCAGAAGATGTTCCACCACACAACAAAGACATATGCCCAGCCATGTTCATAGCAGAGGTATTCATAACATCCAGAACCAGGAAACAACCTGAATTTCCCTCAGTCGAAGAATTGATAAAGCAACAGTGGTACATTTACACTATGGGATACTGATCAGCTATTAAAAACAGGGAAATGGAGTCAGGCATGGTGGCAAACCCATGGTGGCCCACAACTTTAATTCCAGCACTTGGGAGGCAGAGGCAGGCGGATCACTGTGAGTTCAAGGCCAACGTGGTCTACAAAGGGAGTCCAGGACAGCCAAGGCTACAAAGAGAAACCCTGTCTCGAAAAACCAAAATAAAACCAAAACAAAAAACAGGGAAATCCTGAGATTTGCAGGCAAATGGATGGAACTAGAAATGATCATACTCCATGACTTAACCCAGACCCAGATAGACTCACATGGTATATACCCACTTATAATTGAACACAAGCCCAAAAAGGATGTCCCATGATAGTCTTTACTTACCAGGAGATTGAGATGGATGTGGAGACTTCCTATTGGGACCTAAGTGAGAGATGTGTGGGAGAATAAAAGGAAATAGAAGGACCCAGAGGGTCCTAGAAACCTACAAGAAGAACATTGTGACGGGTGAATCAGGGCCCAGGGGTGTCTACTTAAACTACTGCACCAACCCAGGACAACACACGCAGTAAACATCGAACCCCTACTGAGCCAATGCACAAGACATTCTCCACAGCTGTGTGGAGAGTGGGGACTGACTCTGACATGAACTCAGGGGCCCCATATTTGACCACTTCCCCTTGGTGGGGAGGCCTGGCGGCACTCAGAGAAAGAATAATCAGGCTACCAAGATGAGACTTGATAGGCTGTGACCATATGGTGGGGGATGAGGTCGCCTTGTGTCACAGGGGATGGAAAGAGGGTGAAAGAGGGAGGGAGGGAGCAATGGGAGGATACAGGGAGGGTAGCACAATTGAGATGTAATCTGAATAAATTAATACAAAAGAAATAAAACACAAAGGAAATGAGTAGTAAAAACAAATGAAGGAAAACTAACAACAAACCTTTAAAATATATAAAAATTAAATTCTGAAACCAAACCATAAATGTAAAAGAGTAAAATAAAAAGCTACCGCCAACAGCCCCAAAGCACACCTGAGAGTGTGAGGAAAGGCTCACTCTGTCAAACCTAAATCGTTGCCAGCATCTTGGATGCCAGCATCCAAAGCCAAACTTCACCAATATTCCAGGTGAAAACTCCACCAAAGTGGAAGTCGCACAGATCACCACACTCTAGCTCTCTGTGCTAGAAGAATAAAAACCAGCCCTAGGCAGTACATTATATGCACAGGTACCAGTCATCCTTCACAGTGGCTCTTTGTGAGGTCACAGCAGCCATGGGCCCATGAGGGATGGGCACACTCCTGTCCAGAAGGACTGTATTAGTGCCTCTGTGGGCAACAAGTGTCCAGCAAGAAGCAACTTGCTGAAGGTCTGGTTTTGGCTCACACCATGAGGGAACAGGGAAGACATGGTGGCGGGAATGTTAGCAAGCGTTAGCATGCGGTTCTTACACCTCTGATGCCAGGCCAGAAAAATGCTTTCTGGAGCTAGACCCCCACCTCCTAAAGCTGGACCCCAATTTCCCAAGACAGGATCACCTGCTGGGGACCACATGTTCAAACACAGCATCTATAGGGGACATTTCACATGTACATCACAGCAAGGACCATCTCCACCTCAATAGCAAGCACAACAGGAGTGCTAACAATGATAATACAGGCCCCAAATCTATGCCTTCCTGGGGATAGACTGACATTTACCAGGAAGTAAGCGAACCCAAAGGATGCTCCAACGCCCTTTGCAAGTAGAACCAAAAATGTTGTGGCAACGCCTGTCTGTCACAGATCTCACATACCTCCATGCAAAGTTTGCATTCCTCTCTTTACACTTGGATTGTTGTGGAAACTATGAGAGCCCCTCACTGGCACTGTACAACTGTAACAAAGTGGTCAGTCTCCCAAGACACTCTAGGACCAGTTGCATCTGTGGGACTCATAGGAAGAAACTGGTCACAGCTCCCCCAAGAGACTCAGTAGATGTCTCATCGGAATCCAGAAGCCCTGAAGGCAGTAGGCAGACATCTTCAGTACAACCAAGAAAGTAAAATGTCAAGTAGGTGCTATGTAGGCTTGGCCTTTCCCAAACCTACTTTAGTTGGGGTTCTTTAATGCATAGACCTCCCTTCCAACCCACCTACCCTAGATGGGAGAGAAAAGAGGTTAACGGGAACAGGAGAAGGAGACTTCGTTGAATTCAGTTCCTGGGAGCAATTCCCCTGGTGTAGTCAGCAGGATTTCAGCAGACCAGTAATTCCACCAAAGTTGCTGCTAGAACCTGGAACAGCAGCTGGAACCCAGAGCAGCAACAAGAACTTGGAACATCGCAGCCTTCACTGGAGCGATTTTCTCTAGGATTATCTCAAAGTGGAGTGATTGAAAACAGAGGCCATCTTGCACCAAGCCTCTGTCTTGCTCTCAGAGTGAACTGCCCCCTTCCCCTAATTACCCAAGGTCTAGGAAAGCCCACAAAAGTAAGCCTGGTAACACCAGGAGTTAACCCCTAGGGGCCAGCTCATAAGGTGAAAAACTCACAATGTTACAGTAGATAAATCTTAGAGAAGATTCCCCTTATGGCTTGGCCCAAAACCCCCTACCCTAGTATACCCTATCAGTATTAAGGCCAACATCCCTATAACTAGCCCCCTTACCCAATCATGTAACGCAAAGGCTTGAAAAGCCCCGCTTGCGGAATTTGCCCAGTATCCTAAGGAGTCGAGGCCGCCACCTTCCTCCAGTTTCTGGGGAACAGACTGTCCTTGCTCCCGAGCTTGCTCAATAAAAAGACCCTGTGTGAATTGCATCCGTCTGGTCTCTGATGGTCTACAGGGGTCTCTCCACTTGGACATAACAGCAATGAACAGCCAAAGGATACTGAGAACCAAAAAGCCCCAGCTTCCTTCTATTGGGCGAGTGTGTGTGTGTGTGTGTGTGTGTGTGTGTGTGTGTGTGTGTGTCGTCTGAGAGTCTGTCTTACGATGTCTTTCACCTGGCAAAAACCCAAGCCTCCGCACGAGGTGGCTCAGCTTCTACTGCATAAACATCACCTGTTTTCTCACAAGTCTGTTCCCCATGCCATGCTTGCGATCAGAGCAGAAATATGCTTACATCCAATAGATATCCCACACTTGGGATCAAAACAAAAATATGTTTACATCCGCTACAGTCCTACAGACAGGAAAAGCATTCCTGCCACAGGCATTGAAGATGGAGAATCTTCAGTAATTAATGTTATGCTACGATGTAGAGGTGCAAAGTCATGGTGTTGTCATTTGTGTGGTGTGTGTTGTAAGGCTGGAGTGGCCTGCATTCTGGGACTCGGTGGAAGAATGTTTAGGGCCCCACCTCCTGAGGAACTGAGGAGCCTTGTAGCCTGAGGCCCACTCCTTTGTTTGATATTACAGCTGCCGCAGCAGCAGTAACCCTACACAAGGTGCAGGGTGAAATATTTGCTGGACATTTTAGTGAATACTAGGTACTTTAGGCAGACACACAGCAGGTGGATTCTGAAAGAGTTCCTCAGCTAAGAGTGAATGGGGTCCATTTTGTAGCCATTAGATATTCTCTGGCCTTGTTTCTTGGGCACTTCGTGTATGTCTCTTACTTGAGTAAGACAGATCCCGCCAGGGGTAATGCCACATGCCTTTAATCCCAGCACTTGGTAGGGAGGGGCAGTCATATCTCTGTGAGTTCCAGGCCAGCTTGGTCTACAATGAGAATCCAGTACAGCCAGCGCTGTTACACAGTGAAACCCTGTCTCAAAAAAACCACAACAACAAAAGAGGACAGATCATTATGTTTTATAACACTGCCCATTTCCTTTTTGTGAAATTGACCGTTTAGACTAAGGCACCAGGGGTTACTCGAGTTACATCCTAGTTGCTTGTATAAGTAACTGTAAACACTATGTCTGGGTTCTAGTAGGGAAGAGCTGAACACTAGAATAAGGAGGATTTCTCCCTTTATTTTTGGCTCTTTTATTGGGGGCTTTCTCTCAATAAAAGCACATTTCTGTTTTCCATATGATCTAAGCTAGTAAGGTATCAAAACGGAGACGTTATTCCCACTGGAAACACAGTGGGCATTCATGTGACTGTGGCATCTACAGGTAAGGGGCATGGGTCTGGAACAATGCTTGCAATGTTCTTGAAGCCACATGCTATAGATTTGCATGAGTGCCACCACCTGGACACATGAAATGAAGCCCCAGTGGGACCATTAAAGATCCCGCCACACAGTGCAGGCCAAGGAAACCGTGTGAGTAGTTTATAAGAGATCAAAGTGACAGTCTCTATTAATAAAAGGTTCAGTACAACCAGGACAGAACGGGTCTACACATCACCACACTTAAACTATCAGTTCTTGAAACAAAACAAAACAATAGTCCATCCAAAGGAGAAGCTGATCGATCCCTAGCAATAGCTGGACCTCAGGGCACTGAGTTCAACTAACCTCATTCCCTAGGGTGCAGGGCACGTCTCCCGGTACCTGGGCTCTGGCACTTAGATTAGTGGAGGCCTTCTCATCTTCCATCCTAAGACACGCTTGGGAGAGTTTGGCTCCTGAGTGTCCCCCAAAGGCACTACTTTCCAGGTAACAGACACATCCTGGGATGGGTCCCTTGGGAGGATCTTAATCACATTAGTTACTTTGTCTGGGTGTGTGTGTGTGTGTGTGTGTGTGTGTGTGTGTGTGTGACAAAATGCCTGAAAGGGGTCATTACAGCAAGGGAGTCTATTCTTTGTCCACAGGTCAGATATAAAGAATTCCACAACAGGAGCAGCATGGCTGCTGGAGAAGCTGGCATGTGGGGAAGCTCTCTATGTGGCAGTGGCCTAGAAAGCAAAGAATACTTCCTGGTCCACCCCCAGCAACTCACTTTCTTCAGCAGCCCCTGCCCCCCCCCCCAATGGCCCACCACATTCCAAAACAGTGACACCAACTGGAGACCAAGTGTTCAAATGCAGCCTATGGGAGATGCCTTACCTCCAAACCATAGCATCAGGTCTTTGGTAGTGTGCCCTGAGCAAGATACTGGGAGCAAGATACCTCGTCTCTCGCTGCCCATTTCTCTGTTGTAGAAGATTTAATGCTCTGAACTGTGAGCCCAAATGAGCAAGGACAGTGTTCACCCCCTCTGCACCCATCAGCCAGCATGCACTCAGTCCCATCTTCTATAGAAAGAAAACACACAACATTTTCAAAACTGGAACGTGTATGCCTCTGGTAGCTGGATCTAGAGGCCACAGCTGAAAACCTAGAGGCTCAGAGCTGGATCGAGGTGCAGCAGCACACAAAGTGACACAAAGGTGTTACGTGGCTGGCTCTTGCGTCCTTGGTTTCCCTCTGCCTCTCTCTGCTTCCCACCGTTTTACCAGGCAGCTATGCAAACCCACAGACTTTCCCCATCTGCCCCATGGGCCTGCCACAGAAGGAGATGGCTGGGCCTGCTCAGAAGTGCTCATCGATGTCTAGGCCCCAGGCATCTTTCTGTGGTGTGTTGCTCATAGAGGAATCAAGATGTGCCTGTGCCATGGAAGGCCCTCAGGAGAAGGGCACTGCAGACAAAACCAATAGATGCCCACGTTTTGGCACTAAAGAAAGGACTCTGTGTATATGGCAATAAAGTCTTATGTAGCTGGCTGGAGAGATGGCTCAGTGGTTAGTAGCACTGACTCCAGAGGTCCTGAGTTCAATTCCCAGTAACCACATGGTGGCTCACAACCATCTGTAACAGGGTCTGACACCCTCTTTTTGCGTACAGGCATATATGCAGAGAGAGCACTCATACATAAAATAAATAAATAATCTTTTTTAAAAATCTTATTTAGCAGGCAGGAGAGATGGCTCAACGGTTAAGAGCAGTGACTACTCTTCCAGAGGTCCTGAGTTCAATTCCCAGCAACTATATGGTGGCTCACAACCATCTATAATGTGATCTGGTGCATACTGCATACATAATGAATAAATAATTTTTTTAAAAACCAAAATATCTTATTTAGCAAAGAGCCACATGTATCATGGAGCAGAGAATACCTTCTCTGATCAGTCCAAAAATAGATCAATTTATAGATATCTGTGCTTTGGCGAGGTTTTGACAAGTGCCCCTCACAAGATGGGTTCCATAGTTGAGAACATTGAGGGGATGCCCTTTAAACTTCTCCCTGGAAACTCAGTCAGATATTCTCAAATTAAGTGTGCTATGAACTTCAGCTTCAAGGGACCCTCTTTCAACGTGGTTTAAGGCCATTTTTATCTAATTGTGTGGCCAAGAGCTCCTTCCCCCTTTTTGCAGTCTGAGTCCAGAAACTCCCAGCGTCCTCATTCCTTGTAGGCACATAACACATAGCTGTTTCCCAGCTGAGAGCTCCAAGGGCTCCTGTGACATGCTGTCTACCAGGAATCTGGGACCGACTCAGAGTCCAGGGCTCTGTTGGGGGCTGGCCTCATGGACTCCTCTGCCTGGCACATGCCAAGTTCTAGACTCCAGAATAAGGGAAACGCAGAGCACAGACATCACTGCTGATAAGTGTAGGCCAACGGGGGCTCTTCTTAGAGCCAGTGGCAGGGGGAGGGATGAGAACTTGTCTTCTCTACCGATCAGCCAATCCACCTCCCCCTTCCCACCCAGTGACTTTCATAAACAGCAACCTTACTCCAGCTCTGCGAAGCCTTTCTAACCCATAGTTCACAGGATGACACACATGGGACTGGGGTGGGGTGGGGTGGGGACTCCCCAGGGTCAACACAGGTAGAAGTACAAATACAGGAGTAGCAGGGTCTCCTCCTGCCTGGTCTCTTCCCTCTCTCATCTCCATCTGGGTGATCCCTCTCACTCATTGCACCCAGTGCAGACAATCCAGGCCCAGTTCTCTCTACCTGCCTTCCACACATGGTGGATGGAGCCCAGAGGGCCAGTGACAGTGCCCCCCCAGTTCCCCCCAGTGCTGCAGACTAGGATTAGCTCAGTGTTCTTGAGATCTAGTGCACTTCATCCATCTGCTCTACCAAGACTGCTCAGGTGTCATTGTTGCTTCTGCTCACAGCCCCTCTACCCCCAATGACACTTGGTGGCCTGACTGTACTGACTATGAAGGCCTTTAAGCTACTAGCTCTCTCCAGCTCCCTCCAGTCTCAGAGCTGTTGTTCATGAGCACACCTGCCCCACTGTCTCTGAGTTTATAAAGCCCTGGCCTGCAGCAGCACGGAAAGGTCCCCCACCCTCAGCAGAGCACAGCCACGTACCACCCCACATGTAGCTTTGCTGCTGCTCTGAGGACAGTGACACAGTCTCTCTCTCTCTCTCTCTCTCTCTCTCTCTCTCTCTCTCTCTCTCTCTCTCTCTCTCTCCCTCTCTCTCTCTCTCTCTCTCTCTCTCTCTCTCTCCCTCCCTCCCTCCCACCCTCCTGAGAGAATTCCAGAGGCTCCGAGTCTGGGTGGGGTAGCCCTACCCAAGGCAGCCCGATCTATTCTTGTTCCTCTGCATAATACAGAGGCACCCAGCCTGGATTCAGGGACATCGGTATGCTGCAGGACTGCTGAGACACTGAGTGCGGCCAGTTTCTTCTCCAGGTCTCTGTGGATGGCTACTCTGAGAATAAAGCTAGGATTCTATGTAGCAAGGGTTCTGCAGGAGTGCACAGGTGTCTGCGTTTGTGTGTGTGTGTGTGTGTGTGTGTGTTGGTGTGTCTGTGTAAAACACTGTAGCTTCTGAAGGGGTTGTTGTTGCTTCTGCCTCTCCTTCTACCTTCAGCCTTCTCCTCCTTCACTGATCCCCTCCAATCTCCTCTCTCCACACCTTCTTTTTCATCACCTTCCTTCGCCTTTGACTTCTTCTCTTTCCCTTGAGCCCCCTCCCTCTCTCCAACCTCCCTTACAGTCCCTTACAGCCTTACTTTGCTTTCTTCTCTCCCTCCTCTGTCCTTTCTTGCCTTCCTCATTCTCACCCCTTCCTTCTAACCCTCAGGTCTCTGCCTTGAGACTTAGTTGATAAAGAAGAGCAGTTCCTCCTGCTCTGACACTTCCTCAGTTACCTGATCCTTCCATTCCTGAAGACAGAGGGCTCTTCGCTGAGCACAGCAGAGCCTTTTGGCTCAGGGCCATCTCCAACTCCCCCATAATCCTCCTTAGGGCAGAACCAGTACCATGGGCGACTCCTCTGACTGCTCAGCCTCTTGTGTTTAATGCCAGTGTGCGCATGCTGCTTCCCCGGAGTCCACAGCATCTCCCTATCCTCCTGCAGGGTGGGCTCCGAGGATGCCTGTGAAGAGCCCCAGCGAGGAGAACTACACCAATGTCAGTCAGGCTCACAAAGCAAATGGGGCCTGGGATGGAGCCCTTCCTGTCAAATCTCTGCAGTTGGCAGCTGCTGGCGGCCTCCTCACTTCTCTCAGGTCTGGTCGCCAGCATCTCTGGACTTCATGTCTAGAGCTCTGCACCAAGTCTTCCAGACTGAAGGTGTGTGTGTGAGAGAGATAGGTCCTGTCTACTAAAGGGTGGAGGGGAGTCTCCTGCCTGAGCTGGTCAGGGAGGTGACCTTGAAGTAGGGGTGAAGAGTGGGCGCAGGTTTGAGAACTGGGTGAAAGCCAGTTGGTTTGTTAGACTACATTCCAAAATGTGGCTCCAAGGCCATCTGATGGACTCGCCTGTAGTCTGAAGTCCTGGGCTTCCTGTAGTCCTTAGGGTGACCTTGCTGGCCAGGAGCCCTGCCTCATAGGCAAAGTCTCTTCCTCCCTGCTCTCTGTGGCTATGCCAGGCCCAGGGAGGCACTGTGACAAGAAGCTGCCGTATGTGCTGCCAGCCACAGGACCTCAGGATGCACATACTCTCTGGAAGACTCTCCAAGCAGGCATACCCCATTGCATGCAACACTTCAGGATGAGTGGGCCTCACAGCTAGCAACACCTTAGGATGGATAGGTGTACACCAGTGACTTACACATCTGAAGACAGCATCTCAGAGTAGGCATACACCACTGCATACAGGACCACAGAATGGACCCCAACCCTGTGCAAATAAAGACTAGCTCCCTTTCACTGTTTGTCTCAGGCATTTGTTATATCAACTGATGGTATAACTTACTCTCCCCAGTCTCCAATTCCCCCCTCTCACCACACTGCTGCTGGTGTGGAGCTGCTGCTTGGGAAAGCACATCTCCCCCTGCTGGTGGCTTCCACTCTCTGGGGTGACTGAAGGGATTACACGAAAGGACACTGGGGCTGTGTCTCTGCAGGCATGCCAAAGCTTGTTCTGCTTTCTGGGTTAGGATGGAGGGCTGGGTTTTCCTGCCACCTTCCTTTAGGAGATAGAGATAGATGGCTTCCAGGCTAATGTGCACACATATCACCAGCACTGTCACCACCACCCATGGCTGTAGACTTAGATTTTTTTCAGAACCTAGTTTCTATAGGGCTCTTAAACACTTCAACCTCACCTCCAACCCACCGTCCAACGGAAGGGGAGAAAGAATACTAGTAGGAAAAAGGAGTTGTGGACCTGTTTAGACATAGCTCATTGGGCCAATTCTACTCCATGTTATCAGGATACCAGCGGTCCGGTCCAGTCCAACAGCAAACAGCAACAGGAATTCGTAGTGGTGGCATGATCCAGCAGAAACAGCTGGAAGTGGCCAGAAGCAGCCAGGGTACCACGGGAAGCTCTCTGCAATTTGTCTCTCTGCAAAGTGAAGACCGGAGGAGACCTACGAAGCCTAGCGAAGAGCTGCAGCAAAGGATAGTAAAGTCGTAGCCATGCAAAAAAAAAAACAAAAAGTGTCGTCCCTCTCTCCCTGGCCTTCTATTTATACTCCTTCCAAACATCACGTGTCCTCTCATGTCTGCTCCCAGCCAAATGTCGCCGCCCGCCCTCTCACAAGACATCCTCCAGCAAAACGCTACTTGACACAACTGTCTTCGAAGAAACCAGAAACTTCAACTTCACATGGCCACATGGCGTGTGTGTGTGTGTGTGTGTGTGTGTGTGTGTGTGTGTGTGTATTTGGCTCCCAGGCTAACACACACACACACACACACACACACACACACACAGTGGAACTGATCCGCAACAGTACTCTCAGTAGCCCAGTGGAGTCAGGATGGATAGCCCCGCTCTGAGGCTGGCTCAGAAGTTGAAGCTGTCTTTGGCAGAGCTTACTTCCTGCTTTTCATTCTCAGAATTTAGATTCTGTGGAACAAATGGGCTTAAAGTGTCCCTAACCTAGACCCGTCCCTGTGAGAACCTCATTGTCCGGTCCATATGTTATGTCATTCATGCACTCATTCATTTATTAATAGAGGTTTCCTGCACAATGATGCTCTGAGTCAGGTAGAGGAAGAAGAGGAGAAAGCTGATTACAAAGCTTGTAATCAGCCAATGTGAAAATCGCTGAACAGTAAGTTCCGAGCTGATGGAATTGCTGGTCATCCGCTAAGCAGGGTGGTACCAATTTAACCTTAAAAATGAGGGATAAATAGATGGAGTTGGGAGGCTCCCCGTTTGACTTGTCTCCACTTTTTTTTTTTTTTTTTTTTTTGAGACAGGATCTCTCTATGCAGCCCTGGCTGTCCTGGAACTCAATCTGTAGACCAGGCTGGCCTTGAACTCAGAGATCTGCCTGCCTCTTCTTCCCAAGTGCTGGGACTAAAGGCATGCACTACTACCCCAAACTCAACTTGCCTACACTCTTGCTTACTGGGGCAGCATTGTTGAAGAGAGAGCTCCAAGCTTTCTCTGTAGGGGACACATGTCTACCTTACCTCTGCTCTGAGCCTCCTGGTCCCAGTCCAGTCAGCCAGTGGAGATGTCATGGTGATTTGTGAGGCTGTGGGAAGTAACAGGTTGGTGATGGATATAAGTGAATTTACACACTCACCACCATCACAGAATGAAACAAAAAAGCAGCAGAAGAAAACTGTATCAAATGCACCTTGGTAAGGGCACAGCAGGTGAGGATCTGGAGAAAGGACTGCATGGTGAGGCTGAGAGGCGGTGGAAGTGTGAGAGCACACAGAGATGGCTTAGCTTTATCCTGTGGGCCATCTGTTTGGGGGTTTGTATCTGAGGGCATGGGTTGAGTTCTTGCTATCTAATTAAATAGTACATAACAGTACATTTTTCAGCATTAGTTATGTCCTTAAGCTAGACATCTAAAGCAAGGTGTCCTAGGTCGTTGGAAGTTGGCTCTGAATGTTTATAGAAAACATCACAAGTCTCTGGGTTGGGCTCCAAGTACTTAGGATCTGACAGTTAAGTACGGGAGAATCAATCGTGTGTGTGTGTGTGTGTGTGTGTGTGTGTGTGTTTGCACTATTGGCTTTTTTGTGTCTGTAGATTAGTGTACTGAGTAAACATTCTCACTCTCTTAGTCTCTCTCTGTCCTACACACACACACACACACATACACACACACATACACACACACACATACACACACACACATACACACACACACATACACACACACATACACACACATACACACACACATACGCACACACACATACACACACATACACACACACACATACACATACACACACACATACACTTCATATATCCACACATACAACCACATAGGTATCTCTCTCACACACACACACACACACACACAAAAACACATACACACACACATACGCACACACACATACACACACATACACATACACACACACACATACACATACACACACATACACACACACATACACACACACACACACACACACACATACACACACACACATACACACACACATACACACACACACACATACACACACACACATACACACACACATACACACATACACACACATACACACACACACATACACACACATACACACACACATACACACACACACATACACACACATACACACACATACACACACATACACACACACATACACACATACACACACATACACACACACATACACACACATACACACACACACATACACACACACATACACACATACACACATACACACACACATACACACACACATACACACACACACACATACACATACACACACACACATACACACATACACACACACATACACACATACACACACACATACACACACACATACACACACACACACATACACATACACACACACACATACACACATACACACACACATACACACACATACACACACACATACACACACACATACACACACACACATACACACACACACATACACACACACATACACACACACACATACACACACACACATACACTTCATATATCCATACATACAACCACATAGGTATCTCTCTCTCTCACACACACACACACACACACACACACACACACACACAATCAGCAGATCTGCAACAAGGCACATCAATTGATTTCTTGTGGATGGATTTAATCACACTGCCTCAAGGAACACAGAATTGCACCCTGGGAAGACCTGATGTTAGCTCTTGAGTCACTCAGGCTGTGCTTGCACTAGGGACAGTCGCTGGGGAAACTGGCCAGGGTCTATGAAGTGGTCACGCCACACACGAACTGCAGCTGCAAAACAGCAGAGTGAACAGAGAAGCGCCAGGCCTGGAGCAAAGCTTTATGTTGATGTATAGTTTCAGTCGAGCAGAGATTTGGGCTTGGAGACAGAATGGTTGCCACGCCTTTAAGCCCTGACGTGCCTGCTGCCTGAGAAGCTGACAGAGAAGATGGGATGTTCAAGGCCTGCCTGGTATTGAGTTCAAGACCAGATTGGGTGTTGAATGGCTTTTCCTTGGGAACTATGAACAAAAAACAAAAAACAAAAAAAACAAACAACAACAACAAAAACTGCCTATTCACCCCATGTAGAGCCCCAACTGTTTACCTGTCTAGTGTCCGTGGTACCTGGGAGAATGAAGCCCAAAATTAGAAGGACTAATGTCTCATGCAATAGCCAACTTTATTCAGCGCATAGGGCGATTGGTACTCTGAGGGTTAAGAAGAGTCACCTGAGTAAACTGCACAATCACAGGGACAAGCCGCACGTGACAAAAACATGTTTCCCATAGAGGCACGTAGACAAATGACAATCGCCAGCTCTACTGAATAATCTAAAGTAAACGTACTCTTGTCCACTACAGTTGGAAGGACTGGCCTATGCCATATACAAGTGGCAAGCCCTCAGGGCTTCACAAAAATAGGAAACCAAGGAGACGCTGAGAGCATTGGACGCAGTTCAAAGAACATAAGGCAGGGCACTTGGTTTCCCTCTGTTATATCCACCGCCCTTGGAAGAGCATCAAGCCATAGACAGCTCTCAGGTAATGCTTCAAGAAGGGAATGAATGATTAAGTAAATAAATTAACGAAACAAAGGGATGGAGTCCTTCATCCCACAGGCCTGTGGGAAAACCAACCCCTCACCTCTCAACGATCAACCCTTTCGCCATTAGGGTGAGGTTCGCATAGCAGCCACCAGAGGGAGCGAAGCAACTGGGTTTCCCGCACGGAGGGCTTTGCGTGAGGCACCGCGAGGGGAGGAGCTTACGAGAAAGCGCCTAGCGTCTGGGTCCGGTAGAACGGCGGGCGGAACTCAGCAGCGGGGCTGGGGTTGTTGCAGTGTTAGCCGGAGCGGTTTGGGAAGTGCACTGGACGAAGATGGCGGCGGAGCGGCAGGACGCGCTTAGAGAGTTCGTGGCGGTGACCGGCGCTGAGGAGGACCGGGCCCGTTTCTTCCTCGAGTCAGCCGGCTGGGACCTGCAGGTAGCGCTAAGAGGCGGGCCGAGGCGGGCGGGCCCGGGGAATGCCGAGCGCGGAGTCGGCGCTTTAATCCGTACGCGTCCGAAGCGCACCGTCATCCCTGCGGGGCCCGGCCCTGGCCCCAGGCCTCATGGTCTCCCGGGTCGTTTGCCACGCGTCGCCGGCTCGGCTCAGCAGTTGAAGGACGCGGGGCCGGGGTCGGCCTGCTCTGCAGGGCCTCAGTTCTCCTGCGGGCTCGCAGGGTTGGCGAGACTTTGGGGCGCTGCCGCAGTCCGCGTGGAGGAGTCGCCTGGGGGCGTGGCTGCCGCGGCGAGTGGCGGCGTGTGGCTGGGTGGGTCCGAGACACGGGCTTAGGACGCGGAGGTCGTCCGATCCCGCCTCCGCAGCGGTGCGGTGCGGTGCTGGCGGGAGGAACCGTGCCCGGGATTCAGCCCGTGCCCCCTCTTTTGCCTAATTTACCTGGAGAGACGACCTGTGGCGCAAGGTTGGGGCCTCTTCACTTTTCTTAGTACCTTACTGTCTTGTTCACTGGCGTGTGATAAATGGTCACAACGTACTTGATTGATTTAGAAGACACGATAAGCTTCACCGGGCAGGGAATGTTGCACACTTAATCGCTAGAACAAATGCCCATCTCTCGGTGCTCAGAAACACACAGTAATTAATGTCAGAAAGAACTGATTGCGTAAATGCCCTTGGCCAGCCTACATCTTAGGTAGACGGTGATGACTAATATTTCTTAAGCACCTACTACAAGCCAGGCACTGTTCAGCATTACAAAAATGTCTCATTTACATGTCTCACATTTTACAGCTGAGACTTTGGAGGATAAGTAACTTGCTGAAGACCTCACTAACTACTAATTAAACAGGTAAAGACTAACCCTAATTGGTGGATGACGAATTGCACCGTCCGAGGGACGCGGAATGTGCTCGGTGTTTGAGCTTTGTGCCTTAACCATGTCCGCTGACTGCAGCATTTAAATAGCTTTCCAAACATTAGGGATTTTTACTTCTTTAATCCTTCTAGCGATTTGGAAGCAGGAGATCTCTTGAGTTCAAGGCCAGCTTAGTCTACATTGTTCCAGAGTAGCCAGGACTAAATAGAGAGTCCCTGTTCAAAAAAACAAAACAAGAAGAGATCACGTGTTCTTACAGGCACTCTGAAGCCTCTGCTAAACAGAAATCCAAGATAGAAGGAAAAGCTTCTGTCTAGAAACTTGGCTACCAGTGCCAGGACTCGAACTTAGGTTCTCTAAATGTCAGTCCTGCAATGGCACACTACTTCCCAGCAGGCTGGTTACAGTTCATGAAGAATGCCTTCAGAGCGATTGCCCCAAGACAGCTCATTTCCTCCTAAATAGATGGCCAGCTTGTGGACAGACGCTGTCTCTGTGGGACCTCATTGTCCTGTCTTATCTCTTTGTGTAGAAAATGTGTGGTAAATAAATGCCTACTTGTTGAGTTGGTGGCAGTCACAAGTGGCCAAAGGACTCATGTGTAAAGGACTTGCAGATGTGTAAAGCTAAGGCAGCTGTGCATTAATCTTAGTGATTGTCTCATTCAGTGTTAGGGGGTTGGTGGGAGAGCATCCCCATTTCACAAAATAGGAAATTGGGCTTCACAAATGAAGGAGAAGTAGCATCTGTCACTTCTACCTATAAGACCATAAGAGTGAGAGCCTGAGCCTGTTACCTGGAGCTGAGCCTGACACCACCACCTCCTCCTCCTCCTCTTCTTCTTCTTCTTCTTTTTTTAATATATTTTTCAAGATTTATTTATTTATTATGTATGCAGTGCTTGCCTGCGTGACAGAAAAGGGCATTAGATCACATTATAGATGGTTGTGAGCCACCACGTAGTTGCTGGGAATTGAACTCAGGACCTCTGGATGAGCCATCAGCGCTCTTAACCTCTGAGCCATCTCTCCAGCCCCTGACCCCACTTCTTACCTCCAGAAATTGTCCATCATTTCTCAGTCCTTCTGTGCCAGCTATAAAATGAAACGGTAATACTAATTGTAACGCTCTGAGCGTATTAAGTGGGTTAACACATACATAGTGTGCAGACAATGTGGCACAAATAAATAATAATAGATGGTGGCCTTACGCTTTTCATACTAATCTAGCTTGTTATCTTCGTTCCCTTAGTGGGCGGTTCTTCTTTTTTCCAGGGAATATAGAGGCTAACAGGTTGTCTATTGCCTTGCTGTTTAATCTTTGGTTCCAGGGTTAGGGCATCTTTTTTTAAGTGTGGATCATCTCTTTATGTTTTTGTTGCATTGTCAGATATGTGTCAGGTGAAAGACTGGAGGGTCCTAAGGTACTCTCTCTCTCTCTTTTTGTTTCAGATTGCACTAGCAAGTTTTTATGAGGATGGAGGGGATGAAGACATTGTGACCATTTCACAGGCAACCGCAAGTTCAGTGTCCAGAGGCACAGCTCCCAGGTAAGGGCTAACTTGAATTGCTACGTGACTGTTTCCAGAGAAGGGACCTTCTGCCTTGACAGAGGGGTCAGGCTTGGATTATAAAGCAAGGAGTTTAAAGATCTACTTAAAGAAAACTGAGGGGATCAAGGGTCTACTTAGGTTTTGCTGCTGTTGTTTTTAATGAACATAGATGTTCTGCCTTCATGTATGTCTCTGTACTGCGGGGCCCAGAAGAGGGTATTGGCTTCCCTGGAACTGGAGTTGATGGATGGTGTGGATGCTGGGACTTGACCTGGGATCCTCTAGGAAAACATTCAGTGTTGCTAACCACCAAGCCATCTCTCTAGCCCCTACTTAGGATTTCTAAGGGCTTTGTATTTATGGACTGTGAGGAATAACTGTCTCATATCTGGAAGTTTTCATTCCTTGAGTGCTGTGATATAGATGACGTTAATGACTCTAGGAATGCCCATCACCCTATTAAGATGACTGTGAAAATAAACACCTCTTCTGAAGTTGACTAGGGAAGTTAAGTAACCTTTACGTTACCTCACCTTTCCTAGACCTGACTGCAGTGGCCAGTCACTGCACAGGAGGAGAATGTTGGTCCTCATGTTCATAGGAAAGTAATCTTTCAATTATTTGCAGGTGATAGGCTGTGAGGTACTGATAAGAAGCTGTATGTTATTGCCTGGGGGTGAGTTGTGAGGTATGGGTTGCTGGCAAAAGCTCGTTTGTGATCCAGCTCTGTGATCCGCCCTCACTGGTGTGCTGTTGACATGCCAGAAGTACCAAGCAGGAGAAGTTGAAATGTAGCCTCTAATGCTATTCATTTGCTCCCTCCTCTCTTCTCCCACAGCCCAAAAGTCGTAGTGCAACAAGAATTTATTGGTGTAGGGCCAGGGAGGCCGACTGCCCAAGTTCAGAGACTTGTGCCTTAGAGCAGGATATTTATCTCAGCTCCTCAGATTTCATTGTCAAATGGAAATACTTTTAGTGTCTGCCACTTGGCAGAGTCAGTGAATTAATTCTTACAAAGCAAGCCAAGCGTAGGCGAGTCTCTGTGAGTTCAAGACCAGCCTTGTCTCCATGGGACAGCCACAACTATGTAAAAAGACCTTGACTATGTAGAAAGACTTGGTAGCACACTGCTTTAATCCCAGCACCTGGGAGGCAAAAGCAGGTGGATCTCTATATCACCCTGTCTCGAAAAACAAAACATCCAGCAATGTTATGTAGCACTTAGAACATATGTTACCTGCTATCACTGACACATTCCACAACAGGCAGACACATGTGCTCAAAAAATGTGTTTCTATGTTTATCATAGAACTATGATAAAAGTAAACCAACCAAGGAACTACGGCTTAACATTAGCATTAAGCAAGCCGGGCGGTGGTGCATGCCCTTAATCCCAGCACTCAGGAGGCAGAGGCAGGCAGATCACTGTGAGTTCGAGGCCAGCCTGGTCTACAAAGGGAGTCCAGGACAGCCAAGGCTATACAGAGAAACCCTGTCTCGAAAAACCAAAAACAAAAAAACAAAAAAACAAAAAAACAACAACAACAGCATTAGCATTAAGCTTAAAAGGACTATAACCCTGGACACAAATTCAGTCTTATTGGCCTTACCTTACTGTTTTGATTAAGCCCTGGATTTGATAGTGGACTTCAGTGAAGCAAGGCAAAGGGGTGTGGTTTGTTGTGTCCTTGTCTTTGTTTAGGAAGAAAATGCTGACTGAAAATTTTCAGAAGTAATTTGGGGGTGGGGGTGGGGGGGAGCAGCTCTCCAGCCTTTGGCCTAATTGTTACAGGACACTTAGCCTGCTGCTGACTGATCCCTGTTCACCTGTCATCTACCTTTCATGTCAACCAAGAACACTCAGTCACTAAGCTTTTCCTTTGACTCTAGAATGGGGCATTTAGTGTGGAGCCCCTATCCTCTAGGAGTGTGAAGAAAGGGCTGAAATGACTGTAGGCAGCTATCTTCTGGCAAGAGAGTATTAGATCCTCTCAAAGCATAAGGTGTTCTGCATAACTGACAGTGGGAGGGAGTCTAAGCTCAGTGCAAATCATTGCCTTCACTGAGCGCTTAGTGCCAGTGCATGAGGTAAGCCTGTATACACATTTTTTTTAGTTGTCAACCACCTTATGAGGTGAGTACTCTACTGCCCGCCTTGTAAGATGAGGACACACAGGAGCTGGGTTTCTTCCTCAGATCACAGAAGCCTGACAAATGGAGATTAGCTCCCTAAATCTCAGTTCTCAGCCACAGCACACTGCTTCTCAAGGATGCTCAGAAGTCTGCCAAAGTTTTCCCTGAATCTGCCTACCTCATCTTAACCCCTTTACTTTTCTTTAATCCTTTGTTCCAGCCAAACTAAGTTCTTTAATGGCCCATCCCTGTCGTGTCTGTTGGTGTCTCTCTCAATTGCTGTACGGCTCTCTAGCCTTCTGCCTGTTGCCCCACTGCCATGTTTGCAGAGCACACCACAGCCCTGTTCCTCAGAACTCTGGTGGCGGCTCTAATATGTTCCCTCTAGCCATATCCATGTTGTAATGAGTAACATCTCTCTCGCGTTGTCTTGAATCCTTTTCTTGACAGTTTAACTGAAACTTCTCGTCCTAGTAGGGTGATGGGAAGTAGGAGAGTTCGTATTTTGCGCACCAGCTATCTCTTGGTACCAGGTAGACTCACTGTGTTCTCTCACGCCTTCAGCAGATTTGGAAGTAGGAAGTGTGCTCGCCATTCTCAGGTCAGCTGAGTCACAGCTGTTGCCATGATACACTCAGGCCGGGTCTATCTCAATCCAAAGCTGCCAGATGCCTCCATGCTGTCCAGCACTTCACTGAATCTAACAAGAGACAGCAGACAGCTTTTTGGTTTTTGTTTTGGTTTCCAAGACAGAGTTTCTCTGTGTCCTGTCTTGTCCTTTCCTGGAACTCTATTTGTAACCAAGCTGGCCTCAAACTTACAGAGATCTGCCTGCCTGTGCCTCCCTTTTCTAGCATTAAAGGCATGAGCCACCATGCCCAGCCTGACATTTATTTTTTAATCTCTCTTATCTCACAGAATCTGTACTTGGTAAAGTTTCAGGACCTGCATTATCTCCTTCCTAAGGTTACACTGCTTAATAGGCTACCATGGGCCTCTTGTAGAAATGTAAATTAATTTAAATTAAGGAAAGCAAGTGGTCAGATACTTATTTGCACTCACTGAATTTATTTTTCCAGACAGGGTCTTTCTTTATATGTAGCCCAGGCTGACTACATATAAAGAAGTTTGTTCTCCTTCTTCCCCAGCCTCCTAAATGCTGAGATTATAGGTATGTGCCACGCTACCCTGCTTGGGCTTAACCCCACGCCAGATGCTGAATGGCCAAAATGATGCTTTGTACCTTCCTGGTTGGGCATGCATTTCCATAGTCACACAATTGTGCTGCCACTTTAAAGGCCAGCTTCAAAGCAGAAATGAAATAAGGGACTTTTGTGCTACCTCAGGGTACCAGAAACCCTGGGAAGTAGTTTAATGCCTCCAAATGAAGACCATCAAACACGGGGACTCTCCAGAGATACCCTAGAGCAGTTGTCTTCAAACTTGGGGCCTCTTCCCCTCTTCAGCAGGGACTGTGCAGGGCACCACTTCCAGACCTCCAACTCCAGAGACTTAAAGTGGGCTTGAGGATTGAGGTTCACTTCGAGAGCTCTTGGTGCTTCTGATTTAAGGGCCGCACTGGAGAATTGGCTTTGGCAAAGCAGTTCCTAAGTGCACCATCACATGTAAAGGCATTTGCATGTGTCAGGAGGCCAACTGTACGAAGAAGGCCCAAAAGGTTGGTGCTGGCATTAAGAGAAGACAAAGGCTTACAGAATTTAAATTGCACATCCAAGATGCCAAAGTAGGGAACAGAATTAGCATTGGAACCATCTGCACCAACACCAAAGTATGTCTGGTGCTACTGGGTTTATGTATGTAGGTTTGAAAAGGCAAATCTTTGTGGAGAGTATGTTATTTGCTCAGGCAGGTGTATATGGACATGTTAACAATAAAGCAGGTTTTTTTCCCCCATGAATTCTCAGTTTTAGCCTATCATTCATGCAAAGAGACCTGAGAAAGTGAGTGGAAGTTGCCTCTCCAGGCATTAGTGTAGATGTCATTACTGGGATCCTTTGTACTGTGTCATATGTCCCTCGGACTACCCAGAGGGTACAACTCAAACAGGAGTTGTATTGGTGGTGGTGGTAGTGGTGGTGGTGGTGGGTTTTATCCTCTCATTTCTAACTGATGAAACCTCAGAGTTTTTCTGTCCTCTACTTGCTTCCTTGAAACAAAGCTTTAGTACATAGCTGTAACTTTCTTCCTAGTAACCAGCTGTTCCTCTGTCTGACCTCATGAACTTGAATTGCCCCCTTTCTGTTCTACATTCTAGGAAAGCTACTTTTCCCAAGATATAATAGAATTCTTTTTTGTCTTTATAAATGAAATGCATGTCTCATGGCCCGTAAGCCTTTGTTTACTGAGAATAGACCCAAACAAAGGAGGAAATTGGCAGTTGAAAACACTTGCCCTCCGTAACCCTCCTCTGCACCCTGTACACTCAGGTTTTCCCCTTTTCATATTAGTAATAACACTTGCCTGGTGTGGTGCCTCGTGCCTGTGCTCTGAGCACTTGGGAGACTGAGGCATGAGGCTCTAAATAGCAGCAGAACCTTTTCAAATCCTGCAGGGGAAACAGGCAGGGATCTTCTCTTGTGCTGCCTGCCACCCATACATTCCTTCTCTGCAACTCCTTGGCCTTTCTCTACCATGTTAGTCTCTTCTCTCTGCATTTACATGTTCCCATAAAGCTATTTTCCCTTTTCCCACTGTCTCCATCATCCTTTTTCCACTCAACTACCTGTCCACCAATTCCTTGGTAATGGTCCAAATGTGTCTTTTTTTCTAGGAAGCCTTTCCACCCACACTAGACAAGAGGCTTTGTGTTCATAAGGCCGTGTGTACCATCACAGTTCCTGTTGTGCAGCATTGTAGTGGATAGTCGCTTATCTGTGCTACTAGCCTGTAAGAACTATGTCTAGTTATCTTTATAAATCCAACATTTAGTTATTGCCTGGCATGTTGAAAATTAAATGATAAAACTATTCAGTAGTAAGATTAATGTTATGTGTATGTGTGTGCACCGTGTGCATGCCTGGTGCCTGCAGAGGTCAGAAATAGGATGTCGGAGTCCCTGGAACTGAATTAAAGATGGCTGTGAGAATTAAACCTGCGTCCTCTGCAAAAGCAATAAGTGAGTGCTCTTAACCACTGAGCCATCTCTTCAGCCCTCAATAGTAAGTTTTAAAAGTAGTGAATACGGATATATGGATAAAGTTTATCAAATGTACTTAGAAAAAAAACAAAACAAAACAAAAAGTAGTGAATAAGGAAGAACCTCGTTCCCAGAACAGCCCAAATTGGATTCCACTTCACCTCACCATAGCATTCCTAACTTATTCTTAGTCCTGTGTGACCTTAACAGACAGATGCCACAGCCTTTGTTATCTAAACTTAGGTCAGTCTTCATTTTGCTCCTTTTTGTCTCTAGTGATAATCGAGTGACATCCTTCAGAGACCTCATTCATGACCAAGATGAAGAGGAGGAGGAAGAGGAGGGACAGAGGTAAGGCTTTGAACAGGAGCACAGCTTACAGGAAGTACTAGTGGTGTTTAAATCACCTAAAATAAGGCAAGGCGTGGGACACATGGGCACTATTGCCCACCATCAACTGCTGTGTGTAGAGGGTATAATCCGAGAACAGTTTGCTCTGTGTACTTTAAAAGAAATCTCTGTCTATCCGCCGTCCTGTTACACAAACACACACTCGCGCGTGCGCGCGCGCGCACACACATACACACGCCCCTTGTCATGTTCTGTTTGTTTTTGTTTTCCCGTAATTGTTACAGTAAGGTATTTGTTGAAGAATATTGTGGGAAGAAAAACAAAACCTCTAAGAATGAAAACGTTACCCTTAATATCACAATGCAGAAATAGCCAAGTATCTACTTGTGGTATGTTTTTATCCATATTAATAAATTATACAATAAGTAGAAGGTTTGTAAATGTGTAATGTGTATTCTCCCAACACAATCATACTGTTTTTACTTTTAGGAATGTTGTAATAGAAGTACTGTTTCATTGTAGAAAACATGAGACTCACAGAATGAAAAGTATAGCATTTATTCTTTGATAATTACTGTTAATGTTTTGGTATGTTTCAATGCAGTTATTGTTGTAAGTATAACATATTTGATGTGGTAAAGATGATTTTGTTTTCTTGTCTTAGACACAGACTTTTTGCTGCTGACACTGAAATGCTGTGTTTTCCCTATGTCCAGTGGTTATAGTATGTCCGTATTACTGTAAATATCAGTGCTGTGAGAATCTTTGTATATTAATCTTTGGCCACTTTTGAGTTATTTTCTCACAGTAGTTCCTTTAACAGAAATACCAGGTCAAGAGCATAAATATTTTGAAGGCTGTTGATCACAGGTTCCCAGTTCTTAAGCTAAGACTTAAAGATCCCTTAACTGAGAGCTTTCAGTCAGGCAGAACTGTATTTACCTGGATTGAACAAGAGCAAGCTGCTGTAGCTTCGCTTCTCAGGGTATTCTTCCTGGGTCTGCCTGGTTAAGCATTCCTCAGGGAGGTGAAGATCTATTGTGGGAATGTAGTGACCTCACAGCGCAGGTCTGAGGAGTCACATGTTCTGTTTCATCCATGTAGTGCTTTACAGTACCTCAGGACTTTGCTTTTAAATACACTGGAGGCTCGGAGATGTTGGTAACTTCAAGATGTTACACTCCTCAAGTAGAAGGCACCGTCACATGTGTGACTGCCTCGCTCCAAATACCACCTCCGTCTTTCCTAGCCTGGTCACAGCCTCCATTGTGACTGTCCACTATTTCATATCCTATAACTAACTTCCTTGGCCCCTAGGCACTTGAGACCTGAAACAACATTCCTGCCAGGGCCTAAGCTTTGCCTCCATTCTACAGTAATTGTGAGGAATTACAAACCAAGATTAATTTTTGCAAATTCCCACTGGCCCCTTTTAGACATAAATGCTGACTTAGTTTAAGAATGATGAGGAAGCAGCTACATGACAACTCATTCCTGATTAATCGAAAGTGCTAACTTAATCTCAGGCTGTTCTTGGGCCACTAGACTACCTGATGTGAGTATCTTGGAGCTTATTTTTGAGGTTGGAGCTTCCCTGGCTTTTAGTATGTCTCCTGAGGCTCCGAGTGTGCATCCTAAGGATGGCAGATGAGACAAGCCTTAGGTGTTCTCTGTGTGGTGTCAGTCTGCCTCACGTGTGCATTGCTCTGCTTGTTCTTTTGCATACATGTGCTGATTTGAACCTCACCTGACTTAAGGAGCAGGTAGGTAGGGCATGGGATCCTTCTCTCATTGGAAAGCAACAACGTGTGCAAAGCAGTGCACTGGCTTACTACTCAGGTCACACAGTTGCAGAGCCAGGACTGGATCCTAGCTGCTTGTACTAACTGCACCACCACCATTAATCCAGAGCTGTTCGAGCTAGCTGCTGTTGCCTCCTAGAAAGGGGCTTCAGATGGATGAGCCCCGCTGAAACTCCCCTGCAGCAGTAATGTGCTGTTGTGCATGCCTGGAATGTTCCCCCCCCCAAATCTTTTACCTGATAACCTCATCATCAAGAGGGCCCAGGAGATAGCTAGGCAGCCTTGGCTCTCACCCTGTCTCCTCATCTCCCTGCTACCACCACCATTTCGCCAGACCCGTACTGACTTCATGGCTGCTCCATTGTATCATGCCTGCCTGATCCTTAATGTGTTCTAGCCAGCCAAAAAGTTCCTTAAAGACAAGAGGCACTGTGCCTTTTGCTTCAGGGTGCCCCAAGCCTGGTTTGTCTTCTGTTCATTTTCTGGTGTGTTTGGCATTTTTATACAGGTTTTATGCTGGGGGCTCAGAGAGAAGTGGACAGCAGATTGTTGGCCCTCCCCGGAAGAAAAGTCCCAACGAGCTGGTGGATGATCTGTTTAAGGGTGCCAAAGAGCACGGGGCTGTAGCTGTGGAACGAGTGACCAAGAGCCCTGGAGAGACCAGTAAACCAAGAGTGAGCATAAGGGTTGTCCTGCCCAAAGGAATTGAGTTCCATGGTTGAGATTGAGGCCTGCATCCTTCTAGCAGTGTCTGGGTTATTTTGTTCTCTTCGCTTGGAAGACTAGTGTGGCCTGAGTTCTGGGTCAGAGCTTGGGAACACACTACCCAATTTGACAAACTTAGTGTTTTCCTTTATTTCACTGTAATTACATTCATTACTGGTTTTTGGTTTTTGGTTTTGTTTTTGAAGGGGATGGTTGGTTGGTGTTTTTTGAGACTGTTTCTCTATGTGACTCTGGCTGTCCTGGAACTTGCTCTGTAGACCAGGCTTGCCTCAAGCTCACAGAGATCTTCCTGCCTCTACCTCCCAAGTGCTGGGATTAAAGGCGTGTGCCACCGTGCCCGCCTTCATTACCGGTTTTTAAGTAAAAATTTCTGTCTTTGGGAAAATCAAAAAGTCATTAGTGTTATCCTTTACTCCAATTCCTGCATAGCCATTATTACTAAGTTGTGGTAGTTGTTTCCTTTAGCTGAGCTTTCCAGCTCTCAGCCTCTGCCCTGTGACAGTGAGCTTGATATCCAGTGGTTAACAGGCTTGCTCAGAATCTTGCCTTATCCTTCATGTGTCTTTGTTCTGAGGAGCTGCACCACCAAGTGTTTATGAACTTGTCCTTTATAGCCGTTTGCAGGAGGGGGCTACCGCCTTGGAGCAGCACCGGAGGAAGAGTCTGCCTACGTGGCAGGAGAAAGGAGGCGGCATTCGGGCCAAGATGTGAGTGCCTGCCTTGGAGATCACTGTGCCCATTTCAGAAGGGACTGTTGGTGTGTGTGAACAAGCAGCCTCTGAAAGAGGAGCCTGCAGAAAGTGTCCTTGCTGTTATCTGAACAGGGATAGTTTTCCCATGGTGCGCAGAGGGCCAGGGCAAAGGGTGGGGAAGAGGATGGACAGGAAGGCCTTTGAGTGTTCTGTGGACAGTGTGTGTGGACGGGGGTGCTCTGGTGATTTGGGAATAGTTGAAGAACCTCCTTCAGAATGCCAAAGAAGGCCTGAAATTGAGATGGATCTGGTTGAGTTGGTTTGGGTTTGTTTCATTTTGTTTGATTGCTCTTTATTTTCCACACACTTCCATATAGTGATACTATATAATTTTGAATCATTTAAAAAATTTTAATACCACAAATTACTTTGGCATAGCTTCGTGTCCATTCCTTTCTATGGTGTATATTTTAAATCATTTTAGTTTTATTCCCAAATAAGGTCAAGCAGGAAGACAGTAAAGTTTTTATAGACTTGTAGTGGTAGCTGCCAATGCATTAGTTGTTAGCCTTTCAACCCTTGTCTGTAAGTGTGTATAAGGACTTGTTGACAAATTGTACATATCCTTTTTCTTGAGATTTTTATTTTCTAATTATGTGGAGTGGGCAGGAGATTGATGTGAGTCCAGAGTCCAGAAGAATGTGTTAGATTCAGGAGCTGGAAGTCCAGGTAGTTGTGAGCCACCTGACATGAGCAATGTGAGCCAAACTTGGGTCCTCTGGAAGAGCACTCCTTGCTCTTGACCACTGAACCGTCTCTCCAACCCCAGATACCACTGTTTAAATAACTACAAAATAACTCAAGTACATTTGACACTGGCACAGAATATGGCACAAGCTACACAGGAAGCACGCTGGCAGTGCTACAGTTAGGGAGCCAGAGCTGTGCCTGAGCCACCTCCTGGACAGTCTCCTCGGTAGGGAAGACTCTTTAGAACCACCCCGCCTCTCCTAACCTGTGTCATAGCATGTTCCTAGTATGGGTTGGTGCTTACACACATGGTTGTTGATAACCCTTTTCATGTGCCTAACATGCTAACTTTTGATGTGTTTATGGTAATGTGGTGAAATAGTGAAAACCCACTCATTTGCAGGTTTAAACCGCATTTTCTAGGTTCCTGTCATGACTAACTGCTTCTTACCTCCTGTTGTCACAGGTTCATGTAGTGCTGAAGCTCTGGAAAACTGGATTCAGCCTAGACAATGGCGAACTTCGAAGCTACCAAGACCCATCCAATGCCCAGTTTCTGGAGTCTATCCGTAGAGGGTACGCAGAGAAGCCCACCTTAGTCCTTAGTCTCACTTTAGTGAGTGAGGTGTCAGGTGGGAAAGGAGGAGACAGAACATTTATTTGGAAAGTAAAGGTATTAAAGCAGATTTAGCAAACTGACTCAAACATGCACAGATCACTCCAAAAAAAACTTTGACTTTTTTTTTTTTTTTTTTTTTGCCTTTTTGTCTATTGCCTTTTGCCCTGAGGCAGACGTAAGTAGCCAAATAAACAGCCCGTGCTGTAACTGAAATGGCAGGCAGATAGCCACTTACATAGCCAGACATTGGTGAATCCACCATGGCCACCCTCCCTCTCCTCATACCATTGGAGTGTGAGGTACTGTGGCAACTGTGGGGGTATGTCCTCATCTTCTCCCCAGTTCCTCTCCTCATGAAAGGCCTCAGGGGTCTAGAAAGGAGACAGGGAGAGGTGGAGAGACAAAGAGGAGGGAGAAGGGTTTGACAGCAGAGGAATTGAGAGGTTTGTTCTCACCTTGTGTACTGTTGCTTTCTGTTGCTGTGATTAAAACATAAGTAAAAGCTACTTGAGGGAGAAAGGTTGAGCTTACACCTTCAGGTAACAGGGTGCTTGTTACCTTGCTCACTGACCCCTGCTCAGCTGGCTTTCTTACATAGCTAGACTCACCTGCTTAGAGATGGTGTGGTCCTCGGCGGGCTGGGCCTAGTCAATGAAGACAATCTCTCAGAGACATGGCTGCAGGCCATCTGGGCAAAGCAGTTCTTCAATTGAGGTTCCCTCTTCCCAGATGACTTTAGGCAATATCAAGGTGACAATAAAAACTTAAACAGGATGCCCCCATTGCTAGTGTGTCCGTCCTTATAATGAACCCTAACGTCACCTTTTTCCGCAGGGAAGTGCCTGCAGAGCTTCGAAGGCTAGCTCACGGTGGACAGGTGAACTTGGATATGGAGGACCATCGGGACGAGGACTTCGTGAAGCCCAAAGGAGCTTTCAAAGCCTTCACTGGCGAGGGCCAGAAACTGGGCAGGTGAGAAGCGGTGTCAGGTGGAGCTGGACCTGTGTTCTCGCTGTGAAGAGCTCCTTATTGGTTAGAGTAGTTTTGTTTGAGAGGAGGAAGAGTAGGAGAGTATGGGCTCTGGAGTCTACAGGTTTGATTTAAGTCTCTGCTCGCCTTCACTGTATAGCTCTGTGGCCTTAGACTGCAGAGCCCCAGTTTCCTCAACTATAAATGAAGACTGATAAGAGTCCGACCCGGCAGGATTATTGTTGGGAGGTGTAAAGGAGCCAATGCATGTAAAACTGCCTGGCGTGAGCAGTAAGAGGAAGTGTAACGTGACTACTGCTTTGACTCAGAGTCCTGAGTGTCAGGGAAACTATGACCTGTATGCTATAAGCCTAGAATAAGCATGGCGGCTGGGGCTCAGGAACTTCCAGCTTCCTGTCCAACCCCACCTCCCAGGAGCAGTGCTCAGGAGGCTTGGGAGCCCAGGGACACCACAGCCCTTAGAAAGGAGGTGAGACTCGTACTGTGTAGTCAAGACAGAGCCGGGGCTCTGTTGAGCCCAGCTGGCCTTGTTCTCAGGCTCCTCCTGCCTCAGCCTGCTGCACTTGGAAGGAGGCAGGCACCACCCGTGCCTAGCTCAGTTTTTTTCAGGGTTACCTCAAAAATAAAACAGATGGAGATTTGGGGGTTTTGTTTTTTAAATTATATATAAAAAGTTATATTGTATAGTGAATGGGTCATTCATCTCAATCTAAAGGCATTGAGAAAACTCTTGAGTTGTCTCGAATGGTGGTGGTGGCTTTAGGCTTTTACATCCATTTGTTTGAGCAGGAGTTTACCTAACAGTGGTAAATACTGCACTTACTTCAATCTGAGTTGTAAACACCATGAGTGCCTAGGGCGCTGCTGCACACGAGTAGGGAGTTCTGCTACTCCAGGCCTTCTGCAGTGCTAACGTGTAAGGGACGGGACTGAGTCTCAGGATTTGTAAGTGTTGAAGAAAGTAGCTCAGTGCCAATTGATTCCATTGAGAAGGTGATGAGCAGCTGAGTGGCAGAGGCTCTGCACGTGAGCAAGGCGTCATTTCCCACCAAAGAAAAGCCTGCTTATAGAGGTTACCGCTCACCTTCCCTGCCCATGGTGAAATCCCTTTCTGCTGTGTAGGGAGCAGTGGCTTCAGTGGAAGCAGTTCTCTGGAGGACTAAGGAGAGGGCCTGTCGTGTAAACGGATGTGCAGAGCTGCCTGTAAAGTATATGGAGTGGCTTGGGACTCACCTTCTGTAAGCGTGTTGCTCTCATTTAAAGAATGATGCCGCTCAGCATCAGAGTGGCTGCCTTTCTCTCTTCCATCTCTGAAAGCATTTAGAACTCATTGCTAAACCTGACATCTCGTAAGTGATTTTGGTCCAGGATTCTGATGACCTTTGAAGTACACAGGTGTTTGAGGTTTTCTGCTGTTTGCGGTATTAAGCATTCCAATACTTAGTGACTTTAACCCTGCTTTGTTCTCCGTTTCTACATATAAGAACCATAGCTTGGAGAGTGGGGCCACCCCTTGGGCCACAGTGCTGACCAGTACCAGACTGGGCTCTTTCCTGTCTCTGTTCTTACTGGGGACACTTTGGGCATCCTAGATAACTTTGTACAGCCACAGTGGTGTTTGTGCCTCTAGTATATGCCAGGTGCAATATGTCTTTTGAGCTATTTTCTCAACTTTGCTGCAAAAACACCATGCCCAGCTGTTTATTTACCCTTTTTTTTTTTTTTAAACATTTTTATTCTTTGAGAATTTCATACAGTCTATTTTGACCATATCGCCCTCCCTTCCTACTAACCTACTCAGCTTCATCTTTTGTCATGCTCTCTTAAACCCATCGTGTCTAATTGTTGTTTTTGGGGTCAGGTTCCTCTAATCTGCCTGTATCTATATAATTCCGAGACCTGGCTGGCCCTGTGTTAAGAGCACAGGCTAGACCCAGATGCCTAGGATTATACCCCTATCCTCCACCTCAGATTGGCGCTTGAGATCTTTACCTCACTATGCCTCTGTTTCCTCACCTTTTTTTTTTTTTTTTTTAATGTAATGCAGAAAAAAACTTAATCATTGGGGCAGAGAGATGGTTCAGGGATTAAGAGCACTGGCTGCTCTTCTAGAGGTCCTTAGTTTAATTTCCAACGTCCACATGGTGACTCACAACCATCTGTAATGGAATCTGATGCCCTCTTCTGGCCTGCAGGCACACATACAGTTAGAACATTGATGAATTTTAATTAAGAAAAAATGTATTCAGTGTGGCCACATTGGGAAGAAGATCAAAAGAAATGACTCTGATCCTCAACCCCAAGTCCTTTTCAAGGTCTTGTTCTAGTTTTTAAAGCAGAGTCTGACTTTGTAGCCCAGACTAGCCTTGAACTGGTACTAACCCATCTGGCTGGCCTAAGAAAGGATTTTTAATGTCAGGGTTATTTCCAGAAGTTAAATTTGGTGAGGCCTGGGCTGGTGTAACATACAGACTTGAGGGAGAAAGCTTTGTGAGACTGATCTGTAGCATGTGCTGCTGTTCTCTTGTCTCTGAGGTGGAGCTAATTCCCGTCTCAAATGTGTTTGAAATGGTTCAGGAAAGTTGTGCCTGCAAAGTTCAGTCATAGGCAGCACCACCACAGAGTGAGTGGTTGGCCCCGGCCACCTAGTGGACACTGCCTACTGGAATAGCAGTCTCTTACTCTTGACTCCAGGCTTGGTTGTGACTGCTGCTCCCAGTGAACTGCAGCCTCCCAGAAATGTCAGGTAGTGAAACTATTCTTGGTGGACAGGGATGGGCTCCTGAGAGCCTAACTGAACAGCCGACGTGATACTCGCCACTGTCCCGGGCTTGGATCTTAACAGCCAAGAACGTGACATCAAAGCAGCTCCTCTCACATGCACGAGTATGGTTGGTGCTCTTGGGGTTCCACTTTTAATTCTTTCAGCCCCTGTCTTCTCACAGAAAGGGGTGTCCATTTCTTGGCCGTTCTTTGCTGTTTTTCTTCCGGAGTAGTGCTTCCTAAATAGTTCCATGAAGTGCTTTTTCTGCAGTGGGTTAACTAGTGTAACATGTAGAAGGACCTAGTATTGAGTGAGTTTGCCATCATTTCGGTCTCTGAAGTGGCCTGTAATGGCGCTGTTTTAAGATTTGTTTTTTATTATTTTTGGTCATGTGTACTTGTATGTATCTGCATGTGGGAATATGCATGTGAATGCAGATGCCTATGGAAGACAGAGGTGTTGGATGCCCTGGAGCTGGAGGTAACGTCAGTTGGGAACCAAGAACTGGACTCAGGTCCTCTGCAAGAGCAGTGTGTGCCTTAACCTTGGAGCCGTCTTTCCAGCCCCCTCTCTTTTTAGGCTATAAAGGAGGGAGAAGGGTGGTCTGGGAACTGACCCAGTTAGAAGCCTTATGCTGAGATGAGTGAGCTGTCACCTAGTGGTCTTTCTTATCTTCCGAGATTGAGGCCAAGTCATCTGCTAAGAGAAAGGCTGGTCTGGCTGGTGATTCAGGGAACAGAGAACCCCAAATGGGCGTAGAGAAGTGAGAACCTTATGTTTCTTGTTTTTGTCAGCCACACCAAGTATGTTAGCTAATTCTCCCTTTAATCCTCACTAAAACTTAGCAAGACAAGCATATTTGACCCTTATTAAAAGTTCTTGCTAATGAAAGGTGGGCATGTTAGTACATGTTTGTGACCCCGCCACTGTGGAGGTTATATCAGGAAGATTTCCATATGCTGTAGGCCACTCCAGACTATATAGTGAGTTCTAGGCCAGCATGGGCTGCAATATAGTGAGATCCTGTCTCAATTAAAAAGATATATATATATATATATATATATGGAACTTGAACTTGATTAGCCCAAGGACACACAGCTAATAGGTGAGTTTGGGCCCGGGTCCTTCTCGTTCTTAAGATGTGAGTACTAATGACAGTAGATGCTCTGTCCTGTTCATTGTATAATGAATGCCTGAGCTGACCTTCAGGGTCCTTCCTTCAGCACCACCATGGCTGGCTCATAGGAGCGCCTCTGTGCATAAGTTCATACCATAGCAGCAGTTCCCAGCCTGTGGGCTGCCACCGCGTTGGTGGTCAAACAACCCTTTCACAGGGGCCACCTAAGGCCATTGAAAAACACAAATATTTACATTATGATTCATTACAGCAGTAAAACTACAGCAATGAAAATGTTACGTTGAGTGTCACCACAACATGAGGAGCTGTATTAAAGGGTCGCAGCGTGAAAGGCTGAGAAACAGTGTACTAGAGGGCGCCTGAGAGGATAACACAACCAGTCCCTTGTCAGGTTTTGCCAAAGCTACCTTAGCCAGGGACTTGGAGTTCATCCTCTAATCACTTCACTGAGGCTGAGACTTCCTGATCTGTGGGATCCTTAGCCTCACAACAGTCTTATCTCTACCACCACAGGCTGTCCTCTTTCTAGCCTTTGTCATAAAGGACACCCAGGTTGAGCGCCTGATCTGAGTGATTGTTGTTTATGATCTGAGGTAAATTCCTTTGGACCAAAATATTAGGTCCATGATGGCAGGATTCTACCTATCTTAGTCACTGACAACAGCATTAGATGCAGGCTCAGGTACATAGCAGTTGCTCAGTAAGAACCCAAAGATGTCTGCTTGTGAGGGCCTTGTTTCTACACTGCTCTGATGCACTCCTTTCCCCTCAGCACAGCCCCCCAGGTATTAAACACCAGCTCTCCAGCCCAGCAAGCAGAAAATGAAGCCAAAGCCAGCTCATCCATCTTAATCAATGAGGCAGAGCCTACTACGAACATCCAAATCCGACTTGCAGACGGTGGGAGACTGGTGCAGAAATTCAACCACAGCCACAGGTACCTCCTCTATCTAAACTACTTTTTGCCAGCATTATCTAGTCCCAGAGTGTCCCAGAGTCCAGGACAGACCTGTGGGAAGCAGGCAGCTGTTGTCCCTCGTGGACGTCATCCAGCAATCCATACCATCCCTGGAGGAGTCACTGGGTCGGGGGATGAATGTACAAGTCGCTGGGTCTGTTCACAGCTCATCTGCAGGTCTCACTTCTCATCATCAGGGTTAAGCCACCGGGGTCTTTATTCAAAGGAAGTACCTCTGTGGTTTTAAAGATAGGGAAACTGAGGTACCACAGACTTAAGAGACCAGCAGCGGAAGTGCTAGGGGGCTATCACCAGTAAAGATACTTGAAGCTCCTTTCTCTCAAAACAGGGCATCTAAGTTTCATCCATAGTGGGCCAGCTAAGCCAGGACTCAGGTGTGGGCCAGTGAGTAGTTTGGCAGTTCTTGAGTGCTAGCCAAATGTGCCTTTGAGATAAGGTATAAAGCACTCAAAGATCTTCCCATATTCTTCCAGAATGTTCTAATGTTGGTGCTTCCCTCAGAGAGGGTTGTGACCTTCTCACCAACCAGTTACTGCTTTAGTTTCACCTCGCTGGTTAACCTCACCCAGGTGACAGCCTGTGCCGCATATGGCTGAGAGATCTAGGCTGCATCTTGTCTGTCCAGGCTGTCATGAGCCACTACTACATAGTGCCAAGAGGAGGGAGCTTTATGCATGGGAAGGAAGGGGCCTGATGTGCTTCCCAGGCGACAGACAGCTTTGGCTGCTCTGTAGAGAAGGGGCACAGGGAAGCAGAAATGGTGAGGAGCCTCCCGGCGTGTTCCTCTTCCCAAGGGCCAGGGTTGGGGACAGCAGCAGAGAGAACCCCGCTCATTGCCTCCCCTTACACTACTCCTCCAGGATCAGTGACATCCGGCTCTTCATCGTGGATGCCCGGCCAGCCATGGCTGCCACCAGCTTTGTCCTTATGACAACCTTCCCTAACAAAGAGCTGGCTGATGAGAACCAGACCCTGAAGGAAGCCAACCTTCTCAACGCTGTCATCGTGCAGCGGTTAACATAACCGCCCAGCTGCTGCCTCACCTTCCTGTGTGTCTCCCATGACTGCAGCCATGCCTATGGGGATCACCCTTCCCGCCCCCGTATACACCCAGCCCTTCCAGTGCCACGTCTCATCCGTAGCTCTGGGCCCTTAGACTTCAGTTGGACATTTGTTTTTTCTTTAGTTGTATCTCCTGAGTTTTTGTGATGATCAATGGACTTTAAAGAAAAAAAATAAAAACAACCAAAAAAGTTGAAGAAACACCACCAATTCTGTTGTATAGAAATTCCCTCTGGAGCTGTATTTGATTGCTAGAAAATCTTATCTTGGGGCATGGTAAGGGGACTTTGCTTTCATCCTCTGCATAAAAGTCACTGTGCACACGCACTCATCTTCTGGTGTGTCCTCCTGCTGCAGGTGTTGTGTGGAGCATCCTCTGCAGCCACTCCTATCCAGTGAGATGAGTACTCTTTCAGTTCCCTCATCACCCACACTGGCCCTCTTGGTGTGGCCTTGGGTTTTCAAAAGCAGTCTCTGGCATACAAGTGGAGAGTTATTTTTTCATTGGGATGTGGCACATGACAACCTAAATGAGTTCAGTTAGAGTGTCTGTCTAAGAGAAAGCAGAAAGTGTCACTAATGCTAGTGGGAGATTCAGGTGTTGGGATGTGTCTCATATCTCTAGTGCCTTTAACTGTGGGCATGGTGTTTGCAAGAGTCTTGGAGAAGCAAATTTTTATGTGGTCACATGTAATTCATGTCAGCATGTGGTTTGGGGTCACAAGTTCTGTTTCACACTTGTTCCTGCCTTGTTAACCTCTGACTTGCATCAGCTTGAGGCGCATCCCAGCCTTGAAGGTATAAGGTGGGTAGTAGGGACCTTGGATAGAGCCTCTTCTCCTTCCCTGACTGTGCTGTGCTGTGTCCTGCCCTGCCTTGAGCCAGGAGCCAGCTTGAGCTGCCACGAAGCATCCTGAGAGAGGGCAAGCAATGCCCTGCTGGGGCTGCAGCATCTACATCTACTGCAGTATGCTCTCCAACATATGAAGGTAACCAGAAACAAAGGTCTGGAAAAACAAAATTGGCCATTTAAAAACCAGAATGAAGACAATAAAGTTTGTCCTTTATCTTGAGTTGTTTGGTAGGAAGTTAGCAGCACCTCTGTTTCTGCACTTGAGGGGCCCAGGTCACACTTTGCTAATGGTGAGTGCATGAGCAAGGTTGTGGATCATGCTCTAATGCCCAGGCCTTCCTGCATAATTCAGGCCCCTTCCACACTTCCTGGTTGCAGCCTACATCCTCAAGTGTTTGCAAAGAGTCCTGGGTTTCTCCCCTGCCTGTGAAATAAGTATGGATGGCAGCTGCTTGAACTTGCTCCAGTCCTGTGCCTGGCCCATGGCCAGAGGAACTGCATGAAATGGGCTCCATGCCCAGGGAGGCTGTTTCCAGCTTCAGGCTTCTGTTCTGGAGGCTCCAATGGAAACATCTGTCCGCCCAGATGGGATTTTATGGCTACGCCGGCTACTAACCCTGGGCTGTTGAACTCAGACCAGTTGTTCTCAAGTATTTTGGATCATCCCAGCATTGCATGAAAAGTAGGGGAATCGCCTGAAATTAAGTGGGCCGTGGCAAGCATGTATTAGAATGCCAGACACGTCTTGATCTCTTGGAAGGATACCTCATATTCACTAGAGTAAAGGGAAGTTCGTTATGATGCCTGTTTTTGTTGTTGTTTTTGAGACAGGGTCCCAGTGTTAGCTTGGCTGGTCTGGAAGTTACTATGCCTCCATGATGCCTTTCATACCAAGTGCAGTTCAAGCTGGAATGTGCTGTTCGATCTTACTGACTACACCAAACAGCTCGCAGGTGGAGTGGTTTACATCTGTTGCTTCCTTGGAAGATAATTATGGAAGGAAGGAAGCATGAGGGCAGGGACTGGGCACATTTCGTCCTTAGATAATCCTGCCACAGTTCCTTCCAGAGCATCTTTAGCTGTTTCCTGCCCCAACACTACAGAGCATGCCCCTCCCTGCCAGACTCTTCAGGGTGACTTGAAATTCATGAGAAGCAGCTGGTGCAGACATAGAGGCCCCTGCTGCTTCCTCTGTCCCAGCCACCAGATTCAAGCAGCTATTATCTTGAGACCCCCCCCCCTTCTCAGGCCCAGACAAAAAGTCTTCCTTCTTGCAAGTGGGTGGGGCTCTGTCTTAGGGTCTGAAGGTGTGTCTTCCTGTATCCCTCCAGGCCATACTTCTGTGGTCAAGTCTGAGAAGCAGGGTAGAAAGCACATGGTTGAAGCTTCTAACTCGGTTCCCAGTCTGAGCCACTTCTGCATATGGTCAGTCTCAGTAGCTCCCCACCCGTAACATAGTATTCTTATTTGGGAATTTTATACAAAGCACTCTCCCACCCTTACACACACATTCCACTCCTCAATATACTAAGTCAACTTGTGTTGCCCATATACACTAGAGCATGGTCAGACTCCCAGTGGCTAGCCCCTTAAAGATAACTGCGTTCTTCCCCCACATGGCAGTGGCCTCTGGCACCTATGGGGCCAAAGAGAAGTAGCTGCTCCAAGGAACCAGATAGGCCCAGTCTCAGTAGCTTTACCCTTCTGTACCACGGAAGCGCCACTTGCCATTAGCTCCCTGACCAGCTTCATCTATCCCGCACAGACAGTAAGCTGTAATACCATGGTTCCCTGACTCTGTAGTCTTGACGCCTTGACCAGCAGCCTTGTCACACCCAGTAGAGGGCTCCTTTCACCACATTAACCATATGCTTTTTTCTCTAACACCCTTGGGTGCATTTGATCCTCCCTGGAAACCCCTAAGGGACCCTGCAAGAATAACCCCTGCCCCCGCCCTCTGTCGTCCTCTGCCTTAGTGGTTTGCTTCTTGCCTGATAACTTTCACTCTCTGTGTTTTGTTTGTTTACTTTGTCCCTCACTTAGAGCCTAAGCTCTGCCAGGGTGGAGTGTTCTGTGTTATCCACCAATGGTGGGGCAGATTAAGTGGAAACGGAATTGAGATGCTTGTCCAAAGGATGCCCGTGCCCTGAGTGGCAAGTGCCTGATAACTACAGTTCCCACCCCACCCCAATGTCCCCAGAGCAGACTCTCAGCCAGAGAGGTAGCTTTTTGCAGGACCTGGTTGCTTTAGCTTCTTTCTGTGCAGATGGTAACAAATTCAGACCAAAATACGTACTTAGGAGGTGAGGCGTGCCGTGAAGAAAATCCAGCAACCTGGCCTGCCGACTACGGCCTACTGAGAACCTGAGAGGTTGTTGCCAGGACCAGAACTACCAATAATGCCAACTACTGCCATTATTTTGAGCACTAACTTTGTACTTTCTACCTCATTTAGTTTGGCAACACTCAGAGGTACCAACTATGGTGATCCTAAAGAGACGATACCAATGGGAATTGGGCAGAACTACATTCGAACCGTTCGCTGCTGGACTGCAAAGCCATGACCTCAAGCTCTTCTGCTGTGAAAAAAAGCCCAAGGACAGAGGTGATAGGGATGACAGGGCTCTGTAGAGAGTGGAGGAGTTGGTGGAAGAGAGCACCTGTGAATTGGGTGGTGAAGGAAGACTGGGGATTGGTTCTTTGAAAGAGAGGAAATCTCTGAGCTTGGTGGTATATGCCTTTAATCCCATCACCCGGAGGCAGAGGCTGGCAAATCTCTTGTGAGTTCCAGGGGAGGGAGAAGCAGAGGCGGGGTTGGGGGTAGCTTTCCTCAAAGGCCCAAACTAGCAGACACGACAGGCAGATCTGGCTTTGAGCTTAGGTTCCATTTTCTGCTAGGTGTGACCTTAAGGCAGTCACCTAACCTTCTCTATAGTAGCTCCCTCATCTCACACTGTGGGGACCAAAAATATCTGTGAAGTGTTTGCGTGTAGGAAGAACGTTCTAATGAGTACAGTTGCCATCTAATAAGCCCTTACCAGAGCCAGGTACTGAGAACAAGTACTTGGGCAGGCAAGACCTCCCTAATTGAGTTCTTAGGGGGTAAGTGCTTTGATTACAGTTACCCAGGGGGAAACGGCCTTACAAATACCAGGCACCTTATAAAATAAGTATCTGTAGATGAACTGAGCCAAAGAGGTGAAAGCCTTTCAGGGGCACATCTGTGATAACAACAGAACAAAGAGTCCAGCAAGGGCCGTGCACATTCACCCTCACGCCCTCTGCCTTAAGCAGACCTTCATGCCTCAAGGAAAGTTCTGGCAGAGCAGACCACCAGGAAATGCTTAGTGCAACCCCTCATGACCATAAACTAGGATGAAGCTGGGTCCCTGAGACAAAAAGGGGCCCAGCATCCCTACAGCCCAAGGTAAGATGCAAAGAGATTGAAAGAGTTACCTGATTGTTCACCTCCCCCAACAAGGCCACAAAAGGTTGTTGAATTTTCTTTAGAGTGACTGAAAGGCGTTTAAGGCTCCAAGGAAGGGAACAAGGCTTTTCTTCCCCCTTGACCAGGAAGTAGGGTCTCTAAGAGACAGCTGGAGGGCTTGGAGGTGGTGTCAGTGTAGATCTCTGCCTCACACAGAGCTGCTGTGCATGAGGTTGCAGGCACAGAGAGAACTGGGTGCTGGGAAGGTCTGGGCCCTAGACATTTTCGGAGCCTCCCAAGGGCTGGAGGGTGGCCCATGGACAGGCTGGACTCCAGGGACCTCCTGTAGGGGCTGAGGTGGGTGTGGAAGACTGACCTTGGATTGAGAGATGACAAAGAAGTGTGCAGCCAGCCAGTGATTTATGTGGCCCTCTCCAAGGACGAATAGGCGCCTGTTCCTAGCACTCGACCAAGACACAAAGAGCCCTGTGTCTCTGGAGAGGGGTTTACAGCACCTGGCCTACTTCTGGGGTCCAGGAGCCCCATCCTGCCTCTCACTTCTGTGACTAGGGCCCTGACACAGCAAACCTGTTCCTCTAAATGAACGTGCTCTTGACTGTGATCTGGAATGTTTTGTTTTGTTTTTCTGTTTTCATTGTTGGGTATTTTCGTGGGTTTGTTGTTGTTTTTTATTTTGTTTTGTTTTTTGTCTTGGTTTTGAGTTTTATTTTCTTTTTTATATTTTATTTCTTTTTATTTACTGTGTCTTAAGTGTTTTGCCTGTGTGCCGGTCTGTGCACCACATGTGCGCAGTACCCATAGAGACTAGGAGAGAGTGTTGAATCCTCTGGAAATGGAATTATAGACAATTGTGGTCCACCATGTGGTTGCTGGGACCTGAACCTGGGTTTTCTGGAAGAGCAACCAGTGCTCTTAACCACTGAGCCATATCTCCAGACCCTTTTCTTTTTCTTGTTCTTCTCTCTCTCTCTCTCTCTCTCTCTCTCTCTCTCTCTCTCTCTCTCTCTCTCTCTCTCTCTCTCTCTCTCTCTCTTTTAAGACAAGGTTTCTCTATGTCACCCTGGCTCTCCTGGAACTCACCTGTAGACCAGGCTGGCCTCAGACTCAGAGATCTGCCTGCTTCTGCCTCCCAAATGCTGGGACATAAAGTTAAGAACAATAGATACCTCCTTTCTACTTGCTTTCGTATTTGAGATAATCCTTTCCTCTTCAGCACAGGCTCTTCATTTATCCTTTTAGACTTCCTAAATACAAACTTACACCCACTGTCCACCCTAAGACACAAAACTTTTCACATCTTAACAAACCTATGAAATTAGAATGCCTAATGCAATTAGGAAGTCATGGTATCACCAAATGCCTTAACCTACTTATCACCCATATTTTTCCTGCTTTGTCTATTCCCAAAATTGGTAGACATATTCATGCCAAAATAGGCATGCTCTCAAGTATAAAATTCTAATCGTTGTGCCAGTTAATGAGCAGTGGCCTGTCTTTTGTGGTGGCACAAAAGTTGATGATGTCTTTGTCTTCCTTGGAGTTGAGTCATAAGATCAGTGAATCTGCAATGGTTCTAGCTGACAAATGACAGCTCACCTGCCAGTTTGCATCTTTTAACATTAAACATAGATTTGGGGGAGCATTCCTTGTGAAGGACTTGTTCGTGTCCCCTGAGTTTTTGCCATTGCAAACAGTGCTGCAGCAGGACACTTTGTACTTGGCAGTACAGATGTTAAATTTCTGCATATGGAGATAAGGTCAGAGGCAGTGGTTGGAGACTGCTTCCCACAGCTGTACCAGCAGGAAGTGCTGTGCTAGGGGACAGTCCAGTGTGAAAGCACACCCCTCTGCTAGTTTTGCTTGAGCTGATAAATATAGCGAGTAAACCATTTACTGTGCTCATTCCTTCCCCTGCATGACCTCATTCCATCCTCAAACCTGTCCTGTGACCCAGAGCCCCCCCCCCCTTTTTTTTTAAACGAGACAGGGTCTCTCTGTGTAGCCTTGGCTGTCCTGGACCCGCTTTGTAGACCAGGCTGACCTCGAACTCACAGCGATCTGCCTGCCTGTCTCCCGAGTGCTGGGATTATAGGCGTGCGCCACCACACCCAGCTCAGAGCCCCTTTTTCTTGTCTCTTTTTTTTTTTTAAAGAATCCAACTAAATATTTCTGGAACAAATATAGAATAAATGAAGTAAAAGTTTCAACCTGAAGGTAGAGTAAACAGCCCCAGATATCCAGAGGACTGCTACACACACAGGAATGAGGCTCGTCTAGCACTTCCCCAAAAGGCAGATCTTGAACCAAGGTATAAGCAGAAAGGCCCAAAAGGCCTAGGACCATAGCACCAGGTGTATCTCTTATTTCATGTAATGGGGTACAGTTCACTGTTACTCCCTTCAGAAAGGGTGATATAATATCAACCTTGTCCTGAGTGTCTCATGTGACATACATTCACGGCAAGCTGTCCACTGCTAGAATTGGATGTACTGTACTGTTGGGGAAAACAGCTGAAGTTAACATGCTGGTTCACTAAAGGAAGGGTCCATTTGTCCCTCAGCTGTCCTTCTGGTTTCTACTCTAGTGACTGTCAGGGAGAGAGGAGAAAGAGTGTATTTCCCCATAGGGCAAGTCATAATCCCAGCAACTGGCCTTGGCTCCAAGGCAGTCCTTAAGACACAAATGCTGCGTTTCTACACTCTTCTGTGATTGACTGGAGGACCTCAGCCCAGTGGCAAACACTGATGGGCATGTTGCCAGCTTCTTTTTTCCAATTGAACAGATCCTCCCAACTACAGAATTTGCAGCTTTTATAGAAGGCTTTTTCAAAAAGATCTCTTACATTATTCATATCATTATGGACCAACTAGGAAGTCAGCCACTGTGGGGTCTAGTAATTCCTCCAGAAGACTGGAGCCAATTCCTGATTCTTATGCAGATAAGAGTAACTTCTGTTGTTACTGTTTGTTTGTTTTACATCTTACTGTTGTTTTGGTGTGCATGTGCAGGCATGTTCATGCAGGTACCACGGACACACAGGTAGGCCAAAGGATAACTTGCTGGAGTTGTTTCTCTCCTACCATGTATGTATCTTAAGGATCAAAAGCCAGGTGTGGTGGGAGCCATCTTGCCAACTGTGTTGTTACTTTTCAGACAGGATCTTGCTGTGTTGCACAGGCTGGTCTTGAGCTCATGGGCTCCAGCAGTTCGTTTACTTCAGCCTCCCAAATAGCTGTAGGTCTACAAATGTGTGTCAGTGAATTTGGCTGATCGAGCAGCTTTTAAAGTCTGAAAGCATTTGCTGCCACAACAGGTCTAACAGACTCACAGGTACCAGTTTTTAAGTTTTTCATTTTAAAATGTTTATGTGTGGGGGTGCTCTGCCTACGTGGATGTCTCTGCACCACACACATTTCTCATGGCCACAGGAGCCAGAAGAGGGCTTGGGTATCCAAGGACCGGAGTTACAGATGGTTGTGAGTGCTGGAAATCAAACCTGAGTCCTCTGGACCGCTAAGCCACCTCTCTAGCACCCCTATAGATACCACTGATCCTCATTTTCCAGATGAGGAACAGGTCTAAGCAATTGATCTGTTACACAAAGCCAGCATATGCAAGTCCATGATTTTACAATAAATTTGGCCCAGTACATTTCAGTTCATAGCTTATACATTAGCCATTTTACACATTTGTCTTTCCAAATAATCATTTAGGCATATAGTAATGTAATGAAGAGCACTATATTCCCAACTTAGTATCCCCTAGGGATTTGTATATTCTTGTGTATATTTTTGTGACTGATTATAGCATCTATGCAAATTATAATTCTCCTTAAGAAAGATAGCCACTTTCTTTGGGGGCCAGTCTTTGGTGAATTGCCTGTTAACATCTCAGGTGTCTTAGTTTTATTTTCTGTTGCTGTGACAAAAATACTCTTTAACCAGGGACTAGAGAGGTGGTTCAGTAGTTAAGGTCACAGGTTGCTCTTCCCAAAGATCTGGGTTCAATTCCCAGCACCCCAGTTCTAGTGCATCCAGTGCCCTCTTCTGATTTCCATAGGTACCAGGTACACATGTAGTACATGCACAAGTAGACAGAACAGTCACACACATAAGTTTTAAAATGTACTCTGACAGAGGTGACTTAAGGGAGAAACGTTAGCTCCCGTGCTTTAGCTCCCGTGCTCAGGCTGCAGTCCATGCCTGGAGGAAGGCACAGCAGCAGGAGCCAGAAGCAACCGCTTACACCACATCCATCGTCAAGAAGCAGAAAGGAGCAAATGACTGTGAACATGCTTGCCGTCAGCCTGCTCTTTCCACTCTTGCACAGTTGAGGATCTCCTGCCTCTGGAATGGCACCCCGCATAGTGGGTGGCTCCTCTCACCATTCCCCACAGACACGCCCACAGGCCAACCTGCTCTAGACTGTCCCTCACTGAGGCAATCTTCCCAGAGGATTCTACATTGTGTCCAGTTGACAATTAAAAATAACAGTGTCGTCAGCTAAGTGAGCAACTAGTATTCCTTTTTAAATGTTGTTATCTGGATTTCCCTATCTTGTTTCTTCCCTTGATTTTTTTTTCTTATTTTGTGTGTGAATGTAAGTTGTGTGTAGCAGTTGATATCAGGTGTCTTCCTTGGCCTCTTTCCACCTTCTATATTGATGTGGGAGCTCTTGTTTCAGCACAGCTCACTGGTTTACCTTGTCTCTAGGTAAGAAGCTTCCTCTGGGAATCTCCTAGATCTGCCTCCCAGGTGCTAGGATTACAGCCAGGCTGCCATGAGCAACATGCTGAAGATCCAAACTGCAGTCCTCATGTCTGTGTCGCTATCTGTTCTTACGTAAAGAATGGCCCAGAAACATGCCAATATCTGAAAAACACATCTTAACAACTTATCAAAAGAATCAGTACCGTGACCAAGAAGGTTTCTCACAGGTAGCGTGGTTGAACACAGAGTCTACCAGTGTAACATACCTTGTTACTATTACATAGGGGGAAATGATATGACCACCAACGTAAACACAATAGGTACCCTGCAACATCTACCACCTATACATGGTTACAGAAAAACCCACAACTTAGGAATAGGGGCTGTGTTTTTAATTTTTATACTTTCTGGGGGGTCAATGTGAGGTCTTCAGGCTTGGGTGGCAAGCACTTTACTGAATGTCCCCAGCCCTGCTTCATAGGATTTTGAGACTATTTACTAACGCCAGGTAACCTCAAAAGCATTTTGGTAAGTGAGAGACTGATTTTAAAATCTCACACACACAGTCTATGATTCTAGGATATAAAATAACCAGAATAGGTAAAACCACAGAGACAGTAGAGGAATGGTGTCACCAGGGTCTGGGTAGAGGGAGGGAGGACTAAGAAGCGGTGCCTGGTGACTACTGGGTCTACATAGGGGTGGTGTTTTTACGGCCCTGTGCATGTGCTAAATGCTACTTTAAAATGGCTCATTTTATGCGATGTGAATTTTTTTTTTTTTTTTTTTTTTTTTTGTTTTTGTTTTTTTTTTTGTTTTTCGAGACAGGGTTTCTCTGTGTAGCCTTGACTGTCCTGGACTCACTTTGTAGACCAGGCTGGCCTCGAACTCACAGCGATCCGCCTGCCTCTGCCTCCCGAGTGCTGGGATTAAAGGCGTGCGCCACCACGCCCGGCCTTGCGATGTGAATTTTATCTTAAAGAATATGTACCCTTACTTACTGTTTGGGACACATTTTATCACGGAGCGTCAACATTAACACGTCTCACTTCCTATCTACTTTCTTACCCTCTGCATGTTGAGATTATCTCTCTTCACGTGCCAAGGGTAGTGGTGGTAAAGGTTTGTGGTATGTGCCACAGTGATAAAAAGCTGAGTGGTTTTGGATTGTGTCCTGAACATTTGAATATTATATTGCATAACTGTAGTCTTGATTAAGTTCCATGAAGAAAGTTATTTCCTTTCGGGTAGGAAAATGAAACCTGGTTAGCTTAGCCACAAACCCCTCCCTTCTGTGGTCAGTAATTCCATTGGCAGTTGGGTTGGCAGCCTTTTCTGTGCCATTTGGATCTACCCCACACATGCATCATGCTGTGGGAGGTGTGGGCATGGTCTGTCTGGTAAGGTGTGGCTGCGTGTTCACAGTGCTAAATCCTGTTAGATCTCCATGGATGTAACTCAGCAGTGAGCCAAGGAGTCCGCAAAGCCCTCAGGAGGCTGCTTCCCCAGCTCCCTCCTTGTTGTAGCCTCCCTGGCACCTTTCAGTTCCCCAAGGCTCCCCTCTCAGCCTGCCAGCAGAGGAAAGCCCCAGTACCCACCTCAGCACACATGTCCAAGGCAGAGGCCAAGAGCAAGAGGGCACATGACGCAGTGGAAAGACTTCCTGCTGTCTTCATGGGTCACAGTCCAGCTGACTACTGGGAAGTGAAAGTCAGGGTTTTGACTGCAGTCTCTCAGTGTGCAGTGGCCTCTGCTGCCACTCTCCCCAGGGGCTGGCTGTAGCAGAGCAAGAAGAAAGTAGATGGGATTTGGTTGCCACTCCCATACCTATGATTTCTGCTCAGGAGGCAGATGTAGAAATAGAAACAGTTCAAGGCCAGCCTGAGCGAGAGTCAGTCTCTCTCTCTCTCTCTCTCTCTCTCTCTCTCTCTCTCTCTCTCTCTCTCTCTCTCTCTCTCTCTCTCACACACACACACACACACACACACACATACATTAATAAATAAATTTTAAAAATTAAACTTTTATAAAGGAAGGAATGAAAGAAAAGAAAGGAGAATTCTTCCAGTTCTGAGCCTGAACTAGGTTTTCGTGTGGGAACCTCTGTCTAGCACAAAGGAACAAGGGAACTCACCTGCATGGCAGTGTTGCATCCCAGGGACGGGTTTGCTGCATTTGTTTGTGGTTAAATATATCAGAAGGACAGAAAAGGTCTACTAAAGATGAACCCCCCCCCCCTTTTATTTATTTGTTTTGGTTTTTTGAGACAGGGTTTCTCTATGTAGCCCTGGCTGTCCTGGACTAGCTTTGTGGACCAGGCTAGCCTTGAGCTCACAGCAATCCACCTACCTCTGCCTCCCAAGTGCTGGATTAAAGGAATGCACCACCACGTCCAACAACGATGCCCCTCTCAATTCCAGTCCTCACTTTTTTTCTTATCTTTATAGAAATTTATTTCTGTGACTGCATGAACTAAGACTGCTTGCAGTGACAAAGGGACAAGATGACTTTGAATGACAGGAGTCATTGGCACCAGCCCTAGGTCCTATGTCCAGACTTGGAAGACTGGCCCAGCCCTCAAGGTGCACAGACACCATAGGTCATGATCACTGAGTGCACAGTGATGCCTCCCCTTGCTGGAGCCTCTTGGCCTGTTTTCTGCTATCAGGCAGCGTCCTCTTCTGCCACACTCTATCTCTACTTACTTTCCTTGGATGGTGGGGAGCTCATTACCTGTCATTATGTCACTGGGTCTGCCCATCAGAAAGTCTTTTCAGCCTCAACTTGACCTCCCTCCCCCCATCCTCTGGGAATTTTTGCAGTGGTCTCCTGGAGGCGCTTCAACTGTAGGGTCTTTCAGGGCACAAGGCATACTTGGTCAAGACTGGAGAGGAGGCTCCTTAGCTGGGCCTAGCTGTCGATGACCTTCCATCCCAGGGTATCCAGTGTCCAGTGGATATAGCTTCTGTTTTGTCACTCAAGCAAACCTCTCCTCCCTGGGATACAAAGTACTATAACAGGTGAGTCCCCCGTGTGCTTGTTTGTTGTGGAAACCTGGGTGAGCCACCTTTCAGAGCCTTGTCTGCTTGATCTGCAAAATGTGTCCATTCATTTGTCAAATATGTGGGAGTTCCTGCAGACATTGGACTTGGTTTAAAAGCTGTCTGGGAGATGTAGCTCAGTGGTAGAATGTTTGCCTTGCACTTTTGCGGGCCTAGGTTCAATCCCTACCACTGCAGTACTGAAACTGGGAAGAAGCTCATTTGGCTTTCCTGAAGAGAACATAAGAATTGGGCAGATGCAGCAGCAGGGAAGTCATCTGTGCCAGCCCAGTGCCCACCGCAGCAACAGCCCTGAAAGGCCAGGCCCCCACCCTCAGGAAGGCTCCTTCTATGAGGAGGAGAGTCAGACGGGCACACACACAGAGACAAGCACTCAGATATGTACACAGACATGAACACGTGATTATACTGCGTGCTACTCGGGGGCTTCTATGCTAACTCTTAACAATCCCTCTCCAGTCTGTCACAGAGCTGAGCCATGGGGCAGGTTTTGAGATTCTCACTGTAATAGAAACTCCAGGTTTTATAATAAAGGAAAGACCTTGCAGCTAGATATAGCCACGTGACAAAGTTCTAGCCAGTAGGATATAAGCACACGGGTGCCCTCTTTTCCTCCCTCTCATCTCTAACCTGCACACTGCACACATAGTGCAGCTCCACGTACGCCAGAAAGAGCCACACCCTGGGGTCAAGAGTGCTCTGGCCACAACTTTGCCAAGCAGAGCAGCCATAACAGATTGGACTCCACGCTAGAGAAGGCATTTAAACATTAAGAGGGCCACTTTGGATCTCTCGATATAAGTTGACATGTTTGTATCCTCACTAGATTCAACTTTTATCTGAAGCTGTGAGAACAGACTGTAGCCCCATGGAGGCATCACTGCGTAGAGACACTCCTGGTGACAAAGACAAGCAAAGCATCACAGTCCAGGGCCCTCATTCTCCTGGGAGCACCTCTGAGCGAAGAGTTGTAGGAAGAAAAGCTAGAACAGTCAGGGGAACTCTGATGCACACACAGACACTCAGTTCTCCAAGTAGTCACAAGGGCCCAGCATGGTGCTGACTCATGGTAGGTGTTCATTGGTTAGCTATCACATCTTAAAAACTATTAGCCATTAGTTCATTATTGTGCCAATATGTTAAAGGATGGTCAGTAGTGTGTAGTAAGCACGTATGCTGCCATCAGTAACTACAAGCTATATGCTGGGCTCTGGTTTGATGCCGTCTGATAATGGCCCTCAGAGTGAACACTACCTTACGGAAGAAGCAGGCCACACCCAGGGCCAAACAGCCAGATTGTAACAGTGAAGGAATTTGGATCTAAAAGATTCTGTAGCCCCTCTGCATGATCATGCTAGTCTGCTCCTTCCCTGGTGACACCCAGCCCCTTCCTAAGAGACACTTACGAGGCAATAGTTGATGGAGACCAGAGCCGACCAGCCTGAATCCTAGCCTCATTGCTTTCTTTGTGTGATCTGAATAAACTGGTTCCCAGGTTCAAAATGGAACCAGGGGTTGGGTAGCAGCATCTAACGTTCTGGAGACACTATGAAGTCCTGAGGAGTTATTTTAAGGGCTGGACACAGCACCTGGCCCCCAGCTGTGGCTCAGAAACTACTATCTAGGTCATGAGACAGGAACACCTGGGAACAGAGCCCGGGAGAGGTACCAACACCACAGGGCAGAAATGTGAGCTGCAGGCCAGCCCTGGAAGAAGAAGAAGAAGAGCAGTGGGGAAGTGATGGCTGCCAGCCAGGTCAGGCACAGGTCAGCAAATGGAGAGGTCAGCTCCTCCCATGAACTCTGCCAGGGTCAGAATCCTCAAAGCCAGATTCTCTTCTTCCCTTGGACTGGTTAGGCCCAGTGAGTTGCCGCCTAGAGTGACCTCACCCCCTACCCTCACCAAGTCTCATCCTTTTTCACCACAATGTGAGGAACTGTATTAAAGGGTCTCAGCATTAGGAAGGGTGAGAATCACTGCTCTAGACATCTGTGAATGGATGAGCTACAGGGAGTGGTGGGCAGGCTGCAAAAGCTGGGTCAACAGATTCCAAATTGAGGCCTCTGTTGACCTTGCACCCCCTCTCCTCACTCGCCACAGACACCGACGTTACATAGCAGGTCTGCTCCGTGGACAGGCTTAAATTCTAACACTACTGCACAGTGTGACACTGGGCAAGTGACCTTCCCTTTCTGAACTTCAGCTTCATTGTCTGACAAATAGGGTTGATGATCCTGGGGCGATGTGAACACACGCCTAGTAACAGATAAGGAACTGGCAGCAGGTCAAGGAAAAGGCTTCACTCAAGTCTAGCTTAGTGAACTAATGAGCGTATTGGGGTCACAGGGCATTACAGGTTTCCATGACAAAGGCAGCTGCATCACATTGCACAGCATACCTGGCATGGCACTGACACAGGAAAGCTGCATTCCTGAGGCTCTTGCATGACTTACAGGAAGCCGGCTGGTGGGAGAGTCTCTTCTCAGGGAAGGAATTTGTAGCCCTAAAGCCTCAGCCCTTCACACCCTCTGCCCAGGTGTCCCCTCCATCGTTGTTTGGGCAAAGTGGGGGTTGGGACGGGTCCTTCACCAGGCTTAACACTGTTGGAATTCATGTATGACTTTTTCAGAGCTATTCACTCTGCTCTGCCGGGAATCGCACTAAAAAGCCTCTAGAACAATTCCCACCAGCAGACCGAGCTACATGCCTCTTAGAAATAAAGGGTCAGGCCGGGCATGGTGGCGCACGCCTTTAATCCCAGCACTCGGGAGGCAGAGGTAGGCGGATCGCTGTGAGTTCAAGGCCAGCCTGGTCTACAAAGTGAGTCCAAGATGGCCGAGGCTACACAGAGAAACCTTGTCTTGAAAAACCAAAAAAAAAAAAAAGAAAGAAATAAAGGGTCACTCTTTGCTCCTGTTGTACAGAGGCGGAAACTGAGGCTCAGAGACAGGAAGTAAGATATGAAGTCTCACAGCTGGTCAGAGATAAGGAGAGGCTGCTTGCTTCATCCAGACCCTTTATCTTGCCTGACATCAGAGAAGCCTCCTGGAGAAGCAGAGGCGAGGAGATCTCAGGTGAGAGCTCAGCAGGCTGCATCAGTCCTGGGGCTTCTGATGAGAAGCAGGTACAGGGAACAAAACTGGAGCCCTGCCCAGGAGCTCCTTCCCCCAGGCACCTGCCTCATCCCATAGCCCTACAGACAAAGATGAAGGCCAGGCATAGGGTCATTCCTCTGGGTCAATGGGACAGGCCTCCAGACCCTGAGACCGTTGTTCTTTTAATAAGAATCAAAATCACGGCCTGGGTGTACTGGCATCTGTCTCTAGTCCGGGCACTCAGGAAGCACAGGTAGGCAGATCACTGTGAGTTCAAAGCCCACCTCGTCTACACAGTGAGACACTGAAAAAAAAAAAAAAAAAAAAATCAAAGGCATTTGTTGTGTATGGTGTGCCAGCACTGCATTGGGAATTTTAACGAGTAATCCCTCACTCCTTCCCAGGGTTTGTTTCCGGGCCTCCTTGCAACTGGCCTAGCCTCAAGCTCAGTCCCAAAGTCAAGGCCAGGGACACAGCAGAGTCAGAATTTTTCTCCTACCACTGTATCTGCCCTAAACACTGAGAATATGGGGCTCATTCACCCCTGTCCCGGACTGAAGCTTGCAAGGAGGCCTCTCCCTTTCTCTGGCCCTAGCCCTCACACCCATGGTCTGCTCTTTGCCTTGACTGTCTTTGGGTCTGCTTCTCATGGTGCCTCAGCTCATACCATACCCTCTGGTGCCCAAAGCCCTGCCTGGCCCAGCCAAGGCTGAGGGGTCCTTCCCTGGCTGGCCTGCCTCACCCATTCCCACCCTCAGACCGTGCAGGGAATCCAGCTACAGTAACCTCACTCCAACTCTGAGGAGAGCCCTTCATGCCTCCAGGGCCTCTAGGTTCATGTGGATGGTGTCGCCGGTGTCACTGTACTCTAGGACTTGAGAGATTGAGATCACCGGCCGACCTCCCATCCCATGGTGGATATTCAGCCCTGAGTCCCCACTGAGCCTGTGTGTGATAACACAACAGCACCAGTGCTACCCAGGACAGCATTCCAAAGAAGCGGCCTGTACGTTACAGCGTTTTGTACTGAATGCCATGAAAAGGAGTAAACTGGGAAGGAAATGAGTGCTGGGCTAGCTAGCTATCCAGCCTGCCTTTGTTTACCCCCCCTCCCTCCCTCGCGGTCTCCCTTCCTTCCTTTGGACAGTGTCCCCACTGTATAACCCAGGCTGATTGAGTGCTGGGATAGGCCACCACTGTGCCTGGATCAGCTATATTTTGTTACCACCAGTTCTTAGATGTTTTGCTGGAGGAACCCTTTACACTTTAAAAGAAAAAAACAGTTTTTAAGCTGACCTCGAACTTACAGTAGCTTTCCTGTTTCAGCCTCCTGAAAGCTGGGCTTCTAGGAGACCACCCCACACCTGGCCTTCTTCATGCTCTAAAAGACTCAGACCTGAAAGGCTTCTTTATTATTATTTTGTGTATAAGTGTATGCCTGCATGTGTATCTGTGTATCGTGTATGCCTAATGCCCATGGAGACCCAGAAGAGGGCATTGTCTCTGCTACAGCTAGAATTACAGATAATTGTTAGCCACCATGGGGGTACTGGGAACCAAACCCAGGCCCTCTGAAAAAGCAGCCAATGCTTGTAACCACTGAGCCATCCTTCCAAAACCACCTTAAAAAAAAAAAAAAAACCCACGACCAGTATATGTCAATAGTCAACATAGCCAACATTAAAACTAAGAAGCTTCCTAAACGTTTTGTGTGGTGTGTGTGCATGTGTGCACACACATTTATGTGGGTGTGTGCCAGCCAGAGGTCAATGTCAGGTGTCCTCCTCCACTGCCTTCATTGAACTGGGAGCTCAACATTTCTGCCAGACTGCCTGATTAGCAAGCCCTTGGGATCCTCCTGTGCCTGCCCCATGCTGACAGCCGTAAGCTCAGCACCTGGCTTTGTACGGGTGCCAGGACCCAAACTCAGGCCCTCATACTTACGCAGTGAGCACTTCACACACTGAGCCATCTCCCCAGCTCAACCCTTTGTTATTATTACATTAAAAATAATTTTTTGATTGTTCTCACACAGTAGTTTGGGGTATCTTTTCCCCTCTCCCAAATCCTCCAAGACCCTCTCCCACCTCCCTATGTCACCTAACTTCATGTTCTCCCCAGACTCAACGAAACAAACACCCAAAACAAAAAAAGAAACAGAAACCAAGAAGACAGAAACTACAAAACTGTAACAAACTACACACACACACACACACACACACACACACACACACACACACACTTAGAGTCTGTTTGCTATGGTCAGTTGCTTCTGAGCAGAGGGTTGTCCCTGAAGTGTTTGTGCCACTACATTGGAGAAATTTTATTTTCCTTTTCCCAGCAGTTATCAATTGCAGTAGCTTCTTGGTTAGGGGTGGGACTTTGTGCCCACTTCTCCTTCTTAGTGCTGGGGTTTGTCTGGTTTGAGCCTGTGCAGGTCTAAGGGTGCATGCTGTCACGGTCTCTGTGAATTCGTATGTGCACTACCCTCTTGTGTCTTCTGAGTCATTCACCACCTCTGGCTCTTGCAAACTTTTGCCCTCCTGCTCTGCATGGATCCCTGAGCCTTTAGGGGAGGGTTTGACAAAGGCATCCCACTCAGTGCTGCTGAGTGCTCCCAGGTCTCTGTCTGCCATTGTCCACCTGTGGATCTCTTGTTAATTCCTGTCTACCACAAGAAGAAGCTTCTTTGACAAGAATTGAGTAATGAAGTCATCTGGGTCCCAGTGTGGTGGCCATGAGGTGCCTGTGAGTCTGCCAGAGGCATAAATGAGTGATGGTCAGCTACAAACGGCTGAGGGAAGTGCTGAGGGAAAACTAAGAGAACCCTGCTACTGCCTGCGTCAGGAGGCTGGGAGGAAGGGCTCAATGGCCCCAACTTCTAAATTGCTTTACTATTCACTCATGTATAGCTCATGGCTCTGGATTCAGTTTCCAGTAACACGAAAATTAAAAATGGAAATTAATAAAATAACAAGTCAGCATCTTTAACGAAAATAGCTGGCTGTATTACTCAAAAATTAGCATGAAGAATAATGCTGCTCCATGTTGCTGCACACCCTCTGGGTGGTCTAGCTCAACAAAGCATGGGGTGCCTCTCCTCAAAACTGTTCCAACTGGCTGCAACAACATAGGCCATATGGCTTCTGGAAACACAGTATTCATAAAAAAAAAAAAAAAAAAGCAAAACAAATGATGTCCTGACATTACGAAATGTAACATGTCCTTGTGCATCCCCTGAAAAGCTTTTGAGGACATGTGGGGACCTGTGGACCCTGATCTCAGAACTTTTGTAAGGAGAGGAGGAGGGAGGAAAGGAGCTGTGGGGATTCCTGTGGGCAAAGCACCATAGGTGTAGGGGAGGTGGGGACCTGAGTCCATTTCCTCACATCTATGTAAAAAACAAAAATAGGCATGGCATGGTGGCTTCAAATTGCAGTTCAGGTGAAGCAGAGGCAGATGGATTCCCAGCCTTTACTGGCCAGCCAATCTAGCCTATGGCAACCCCAAGTCCCACTGACAAAAGTCTGTCTGAAAAAACAAGGTATATGGCTCTTGATGAATGACACTCAAGGTTGACCTCTGGTCTACACACACACACACACACACACACACACACACACACACACACACATGAGAGGGAGAGGGGGGAAGAAAGAGAGAGAGGAGGGGAGAGAGACAAAGAGAAAGGGAAAATATGAGAATGAATGAGAGAGAGGAAAGCATTCTAAGCAGAGGGAACAGCAGGTGCAAACACAGCTGAGTCATTCTTCCTCATTCACACTGAGGAAATGGTGCCCAGAGCAAAACTGTGTTTCCCAAGGGCACATACCCCTCAGATACTGGCTATGGTCACTGTCCCCAGGATCTAGGTAGACAGATCCAGCGTATAGGGCTGTCCTATGGCTACAGGCTACCTGCTCATCCAGTCATGCCTCTCCCTTTCAGCTAGACCCTTTTTCCCTATCCATCTCTTTCTGGGCCAGGCATGGGATGCTTTATGACCCATGTATAGATGTGGCAAGTGGATTCCCTTGTGAGTGCTAGCTTCCTGTCTAGCCAAAATCTAGGTAATCTGAGAGACAACCAGTTCCAGGAATAGCATCTCACCCTCTTCAGGGTCATGTCCCTTCTCAGACTGTGGGAAGGAAGAGGGCTGCAAAGCTGAGAATGGACCCCAGACCTGGCCTCAAACCCCTCCTCCTCTCATTTCTGTGCCCTGAAGTTGACCCATTTGTAAAATGGGCTCTGAGAGGAAGAATTAAAGGAATTAACACACTTAACCCCAGCACCATGCCTTAACACCCAGTAACAGCTTTCAGTATCTGACAGCGCCTGTGTGTCAGTCAGCCAGGCCCGGTGCCTTTGACAATTACATTCCAGCTCCAGTGAGGCCTTGGGAGTACCCCAAAACTGAGAAGTGATGGGGGAGGCACTTCAGGGACATGTTAGCGTGTGAGTTAGCTCAGAGGACCCATGGCAGCTCCCTACACCCCTGAGCCAGGGCTTCGTTCTTCACCAGGTGATGTTTGATTGCTAACATGAGGGTATGGCCCATCTAGCTGAGGCACACGGGGCTCTTAGCAGACGGTTGGTCAGCAACCTCTTGACACCAAAGATATGGGACAGTTTCTATTCTATTCGGGCTGACAGATTTCCAAGTTCCCAATAGTGACCAGAATTTGAAAGTGGCTGGCTATGTGTCACCTTCAGCTTCCCTGCCAGGTGGCAGGAGGTAGAGCTGGAGTTACGAAGACAAGCCTAGAGCATTATCACAATAATCCAAGGCCCGGGACCCCAAGAGTACAGGTTGAAGTGGCCAGCAGGCTTCTCAGTCTGATCTGGAGTTTTTTTGTTTTGTTTTTTGTTTGTTTGGTTTGGTTTTTCGAGACAGGGTTTCTCTGTTTAGCCTTGGCTGTCCTGGACTCACTTTGTAGACCAGGCTGGCCTCGAACTCCCAGTGATCTGCCTGCCTCTGCCTCCCGAGTGCTGGGATTAAAGGCACATGCCACCACTGCCTGGTTCAGATCTGGTTATGAGTCCCCCACACCAACCCCCACCTTGCTGGCTGCTGCCCTTAGACAAGCAGCCCTCATTTAGCCTTCTTCATTCTCTCTCTCTCTCTCTCTCTCTCTCTCTCTCTCTCTCTCTCTCTCTCTCTCTCTCTTTTGTGAGAACTGAACCAAACAAAGTAGCTTGAACTGAAGCGTTCCCCAAGAGAGCAGGTGAGTGGGTTCTGATGCTCAGACAAAGAGCTTGCCCAAGGCAGCTGGGAGATTGAGCACTAAGGAAAGATAGGTTTTAAAATTCAGTTCTATTCTGGGGCTTGCTGCCTGAGGACCTGAGTATTGATGCCCAGCACCCATGTGAAAGGTGGGTGCAGTGCATGCAACTATCCTCAGCACTCTTGGCTGTGGCGTGGGAGGAGAGCAGAGCCAGGCAGAGCCTGGGGGCTTCCTGGTGAGCCTGTCTAGCCAAGACATTGAACTCCAGCTTCAGTGAGAGACAGTGTCTCGTAAAAATAAACAAGCAAATAAAAAGTGAGAAGTGATAGAGAAGACACTGGGATTGACTTTTGGCCTCCGCCTATACTCACATGGATGAGCTTGCATTTGTGTGTGTGCATGCAAACATGCAAGACACACACAGAGAGATATACACAGAGACACACACACTTAGAAAGAGACAGAGAGGGACACACACACACAGACAGAGACAGACAGACAGACACAGAGAGACAGAGACAGAGAGAGATCAAGTTCTCTTGTAAGACTAAGGATACATTTGTTTTACAATTGAGAGAAATGGACTCTGGGGTGTCCAGCAGCCAGTCAACAGGGGGTAACAAGGCTTAGGGACTTTCTGTCCTACCCCAGGCCCAAGAGTGCATAATGAGTCCCCTATATGTGAGCTGCAAGGAGACAACAGTGGTCAGAGCAACATTGTGAGAACAAGAGAAAAAGTCTCATAGTGAAGACATGGGAGGAGAGCCAGACAGTTGGAGAGCAGTGCGAAGACCAGGAAACTGGAGTCGCCCACCCGGGAGCTGAGTGGGGTATGCATGAAGAAGAGTCCAGCATCTGTCTGTAATAGAAGATCCCAGCGAAACAGAAATGTCTGCCATCTAAGGAGATACATATCTGCAGTGGAATACAGTGCAGCCATTCATAAAGAACAGGAGGTTGGCATTTGAAAATGGAGGCACGGCCGGGCGGTGGTGGTGCACGCCTTTAATCCCAGCACTTGGAAGGCAGAGGCAGACTGATCTATGTGAGTTTGAAGGCCAGCTTAGTCTACAAAGCAAGTCTAATACAGAGAAACCCTGTCTCGAAAAACCAAAAACCAATAAATAAATAAATAAATGTTAAAAATGGAGGCTATCCCTCAGAAGAAGTAAGGGGGGCCCGGTGTGGTGGTGCATACCTTCAACCCCAGCACTCAGGAGGCAGAGGCAGGTGGATCATTGTGAGTTCCAGGCCAGCCTGGTCTACAAAGCGAGTCCAGGGCAGCCAAGGCTACACAGAGAAACCCTGTCTCAAAAAAAAAAACCAAAACCAAAAAAGAACAGCAAAACAAACTATAAGGGGATTATAGGAGTCCAGCCAACCTGTTCAGGTGCCGTAGGGATAGTGAATCCTCCTGATACAAAAGCAGGCTTATTTTGCCTGCCTTGTAGTATGCCAATGACAAACTACAAATTTTGCAAAAGAAAGGGCTTATTCATCAGGTGTGAGAACATAGGAGCCCCAAGCTCCCACCTGCCTCCCCAGGAGAGTATGGGGCGGGTCTTGAAGTCTGTTCAGATTTTCCCTGGGTTCCTTCATACTAACCCACATGAGCTGTGGATACGCCCCAAAGTCACAGCCTGAAAGAAGAAGGGAGCGGGGCATGAAACTAGGGTACCTGTGCTCTCAAGTGCTGGGTGTTCTTCCTTCTCATGGGGTAAAGGGTAAAAAAGTGTGTGACCACTTCTGTTCATGCAAAGGAAACATTCATGAAGCTACAGCTGCTTCTCCTTACGCAGGTGGCATTCTTCTGCAGACACGCTAAAGCAGTGCTTCTCAACCCACCTAATGCTGTGACCCTTTAATACAGTTCCTTGTGTGGTGGTGAGCCCCAACCATAGAATTATTTCATTACTACTTCTTACTGTAACTTTTCTACTGTTACAAATCCAAGTGTATATATCTGATATTTGACCACTGTGAGAAGGTCAGTCAACTTCCTAAGGGGTCACAACCCACAGGATTAAAACCACCACACTAAAGTGTAATTGTGGTTTGGGGAGGGAGCGCCTGGGTGGTCGAGAGACAGGGTATGGGGTGCTTATTTTTCATTGCTTATTTTCTTGTTTAAAAGTTTGAACACTTTTTCTTTATTAAAGAAAGGGTTCTTGCTATGTTGTTGAGGCTGGTCTTGAACTCCTGAACTCAAGTGTTCTTACTGCCTCAGTTTCCCAAGTAGCTGGGCCACAGTACTTGCCATGTTGTGAACTTACAATGCATGTGAAAGATCACTCAGGCTGTTGGAAGAGCATGGACAGCATACCGTGGAGGCCACCAGACTTCCCAGGATTTCCCAGGAGGAATGCACATGTTCAAGTTTAAGGTTTTTTTTTTTTAATTATTTAGTTTATTTTAGTGCATTGGTGTGGGGGTTCTGGTCCCTTGGAACTGGAATTACAGACAGTTGTGAGCTGCCTTGTGGGTGCTGGGAATTGAATTGAACCCGGGTCCTTTAGAAGAGCAGGTAGTGAGCCAGGCGTGATAGCGCACGCCTTTAATCCCAGCACTCGGGAGGCAGAGGCAGGCGGATCGCTGTGAGTTCGAGGCCAGCCTGGTCTACAAAGTGAGTCCAGGATGGCCAAGGCTACACAGAGAAACCCTGTCTCAAAAAAACCAAAAAAAAAAAAAAAAAAAAGAAGAAGAAGAAGAAGAAGAAGAGCAGGTAGTGCTCTTAACCACTGAGCTATCTCTCCAGCCCCAAGTTTGAGTTTTTGGTTTGGGTTTGTTTTTTGTGTGTGTGTGTTTGTTTTGTTTTGTTTGTTTGTTGCAAGGTCACACTGTGCACTTTTGCAGACAGTCATGTGGTATCTGATTCTGTGACACTGGCAGCCATGAAGGATTACAGACATCTTCTTGGTTCCATGAGCTCTGAATCAATGCATCATGGTGGCTTTAATACCATCATCTCCTCATCATCAGTGACCTGGAATAATCTGAAAAAGGGATCAGCTGATCAGATATTAAACACAGGACAATCTTTAATCCCTACACCTTAATTTCCTACTTTTCAAACAATTGAGTTAGATCTCTAGCAGCCTCTAAGCAGCAAGGCCTGTGCAGCTTGTTTTCATTGTTGCTTTGATGATTATCTCTAGTTCACGCACGCACGCGCACGCACACACACACACATACACACAATGTGTTATGATCCCTCATGGCTATTATTCTTACAGGAAATGCAGTTTTGTGTACTTTGGAAGCACCTTGAACACTCTGGAATTTTTCCAGTGTGTCAGAGTCCTCATTTCTACCCAAGGCTCTAAGAAGCATATTCTGTTTTTAGAATGTTCCTGTCTCTGGGTGACAATTGCTTTGCTTGGTCCATAAGGATGCTTGAAATTTTACATTAGTATACAAAGCAATGGGCCCCATTGTGTTTCCATGTGTGTCTTCTGCACAACAAAGGGAATTTTAGTTAAGTGACAACATACAAAATGAGGAAGATATTTGTAAATTAATCCTCTGCAAGAGATTAACATCCAGAATATGTAAGGAACTCAAATCATCCAGCAAAAAAGGCATAAAACTAAATCATACAATTTAAAAATGGCAAATGATCTGAGTAGGCATTTCTCAAAAGAAGATACACAAATGGCCAGCAAGCATATGGAAAAACTGCTCAATGCCACCATCTTGAGGGAAACACATCAAAACTACAGTGATCAACTCAGTTAAAATGGATACTACAAGCCAGGCGATGGTGGCACATGCATGTCTTTAATCCCAGCACTGGGGAGGCAGAGGCAGGAGGATCTCTGTGAGTTTGAGGCCAGCCTCGTCTAAATAGCAAGCTCCAGGACAGTAAGGCTACACAGAGAAACCCTGTCTCGAAAAACAAAACAACAAAACAACAACAACAAAAAAGTATAGCTCTGGTTTAGATCTAAGTCCCAGTAGGGCAAATGTGCTAGAAGCCTCGCTGCCAGCCTGTAGCCTGCTCGGAGCTTGTAAGGCCTAGATGTGCTTAGAGGACAAAAGAAAGGCTACAGGAAACCTGTCCTGGAGTGGGTATTGAGGTGCCAGCCTCTTCCTTTCTCTTTGCTTGCTGGCCACCCTGAAGTAAGCAGACCCTGTCCTCTTGGGCTCCCACCACGCTGTCCTGCTTCCTCTACCACAGGCCCAAAGCAACAAGGCCAAGTAGCCAGGAACCGACACCTCTGAAACAATGAACCAAAATACACATCTCTTCCTTTTACAGGAAATTGAGTTGCAGCAATGGAAAGTTGGTTAGCACAGCTATTGTATTAAAAAAAAAAAAAAAAAAAAAAAAAAGGGAAAGAAAGAAAGAAAAGAAAAAGAAGGAAGGAAAAGCAATATTGGTGAAGTTGCAAAAGAAAGGGACTCTCAAGTACAGCATTGGGGGCGGGGGGGGGGGGCGGCATAAACTAGTACAGCCACTGTGGGAAAGAGCATGGAATTCATTTATGAAAACCAAAGCTAGAACACCATGTGAACCAGCAACCCCACCACCAGGCATATTCAAAGGAATCAGCCAGTCAAAGCAATGTGTGCATCCTAGGTGTAATGGAGTGCTAATAACAACAACCAAAGTTGTGGGTGAATAGATGAGTGAAGAAAACGTGTGTGTGTGTGTGTGCACACGCACGTGCGCCCTTAGTAGGAAGAAACCGGGCAACAGGTCAAATGTTGAAAGGACCCACCTGCCATGAAGGAGCATTCGTCCTGAGTGTCTATTTTTTCCTTTCCTCCTTCTCCTCTTCCACCATTTCTCTTGAGACGAGGCCTCACTCGGTAGCCACACTGGCCCTGCATTTGCGGCAATCCTCCCGCCTCTGATTAGCAAGTTCTGAGATCACACGTGTGAGCCGCTGCACCTGGCTTTCTCTTTTCTCTTAAGCTGGGATACAATGGCTTTCTTCAGAGCCTCAGTCAGAAGACATCTGCTTTCCTCAGCTGGAGCTGTTCACATGGCAACCTCTAGCAGCAAAGGAGCCCACACACAGGAGGAGGAGCCGTGGGTGGGTGAGGAGCTTGCAAGCCCTGCAGTGCTTTGTACAAAGCTTAGTTCTGGGGGCTGAAGAGATGGCTCAGCCGGAAAAAGCAAGTACTGCTTTTGCCGAGGACCAAATTTGATCTCCAACACCCACACTTGGTGGTTCACAACTGCCTGTAACTCCAGCGCCGGGGTGTCTGATGCCTCTCATTCTCCTACACATATGCCCACATATACACACAACTTAAAGACTAATCGCTGAAAAGAGAAGTTTGCTTCTGAAATGCACAAGAAAGTGAGAGTGCTGGGGCAGAGGGCAGTGTCTCGAAGCCCCAAAACTGGCAAATCAAACTCTCCTGCTCACTGCCTCAAACTGTCATCTTCCACAAGACTCGAGGTGGAACGAATGCCAATTGTGAGGTGTCTTGGTAAACACTGAGTCAGAACCAAGCAGTCAACAGTAGTAGCTGCCTGTTCTATGTGTACAGTCTCTGACTCAGGAAACAAGGCATTAAGTTGAAGATGGTTCACACATTCTTCAAGTTCCCTACAGAAGTCAAGTTGAGGAGGCTCTCAAACACACCTACTACAATGGAGGCCACAACGCCACCACCCAACTCTGGTTCCCTGTCCTTGCTGGGCACCTCTCCCAGCCTGCCTTGCAATTGAATATGGCTGGGTGGCTAATGGAAGGGCTAGTCCTTCCAGGCCTGGTCAGGAAAACCTCTCAAGTTCCCTATTTTCTGTCACTTAACCCAGACCACAACAGAATGTCCATGGCAAGCACCTGCTGAAGACTACAAGCTCAAAGGCTGCCTGCAAACCTGAATCCTTAGTGTAGCACCCACCTGCCATGAAGGAGCGTTGTCCCCAAGTGTTCTAAGACAGAGAAGCAAAGCTTGTTGTGTTCCAGTATTCACATAATGGGTGTACTTATTAAGTGTGCTTGGCCCATGGAACCATTTTTCTAGCCATTTAGTTGTGGAGCCTTAAAATATGCATGATGTCCTTTCTTCCACCTCCCTGCCAAACTTTCTAGGCATGAGAAACCTTAATTCCCAACCATTGGGAGGGAATAGCCCTGGAAAGCAGGGAAGGAGCCCTAAGAATGGGAGGCCTGACCTTTTGGCTCCATTCTCCACTCAGAAGCTGCAGTGAAGATGACCCTGGACCGTTAAAGGGTCCGCTGACAATGGAGAGAGCCTACCCCAGGCTTGGGAACTTACAGGGAGTTCATCAGATGCTGACACTTCACCCCAAGTCCACTGGATGCTAGGGACCAGGAACTCACTGTGAGCAGCTGTCCTGTCCCTACCACCTACGTGGCTGGCATCAGGGTGTGAAACCTAGAGAACTCACGGTCTTGAGTTTACTGTACAAAGCCTCCTCTGGGGTATGGAGATGAGCTGTGCACAGGTAACCTTTAAGGGCCTAATCCTTCCACAAACACTGGACTCTCGAGGAGATACCATCCCACCTTCATGAAGGGTCTCTGGGTTTATGTCACTTTCACACACACACACACACACACACACTCCTAATGCTGCATTTAGTTTTTTGGGGTCACACATTAACCAAGCATTCTACCACTCAGATACTCCCGCAGCCCTCGCTGCCCTTCTTGCTGTCGACTCGGTTGCTTCTCTTCGGCCTAGAGCTTGAAGACCTCCCTGACCTCCAAGGGCAGTTGAGTTTCTCATGGTATTTCTTGGTCACAGTGCTTTGCAACGACGGCCTTGGGGCCACGAGTCCCTCTGTTTGTGGCTACAGAGATCCAGTCTTCTAGTCCAACATCTGAGTTCATGGGCATTCAGGCTTGTTTTTCAGCCCTAAAAGCCAGTTGAGAAATATAACTTAGACCTACACAGAACCAAAAATTTCTGATATTTAAAGAAGCAAGGGGAGCAACAGAACAGAGTATTTCCTGTTAGTATGGCCCAGGAAGTTCCAGCACAAGGGACTCCCACAGCTTTGGGTGTAGAGTGTCAGAATCCCGAGCCTGAGGGAGTGTGATTGTTGGTTTTTATTTATCCAACACAGCTAGCATTTCTTGGGAAGGAACTACAATTGAGAAAATGTGAGAGGGTCCAGCCCAATATAGGAAGGGAGTACCACACCTGGGCAGGCGGTACTGGGTTGTGTAAGCAAGCAAGCTGAACAAGGCATGGAGAGGAAGCCAGTAAGCAGCGACCCTCCATGGCCTCTTCTTCCAGGTATTTGCCTTGACTTTCCTTCATCATGGAGTGTTAGTTGAAATAAACTCTTTCCTCCCCAGGTTGCTTTTGGTCACATCAATAGAAAGCAAACTAGGACAGCCAGGCCTACACAGGGAAACCCTGTCTCGAAAAAACCAAACCAAACCAAAACAAAACAAAAGACAAATATTCTTTTTTTTAGGTTTTTTGAGAGGTCTCTCTGCAGCCTTGGCTGTCCTGGACTGGCTTTGTAGACCAGGCTGGCCTCAAACTCACAGTGATCCATCTGCCTCTGCTTCCTGAGTGCTGGGATTAAAGGCGTGCTCCACTACGCCAGGCCTTTTTTTTTTTTAGGACAAATATTCTAAGGCCATATAATTTTGATATGCTAATAAGCACTATAAGCAGCCGTTTTGTCCCCTTTGCCAGGGAGTTTCCTTTGACCTAATATTCCAGGGTCCACATATTCTGCTCTGTACCTACTTCCTGCTGAAATCCGGCCACCATGGTTTTGTTAGGGCCCAGGAAGGCTGGAATATTACCCAAAGGCCAGGAAGGGATTAGAGCAATGGGGTATTCGTCAGAAGACTCTGCTTTGCCAATGGAAGAATGACATTGATTAAACTGGCTTACATCAGCCTTCAGCAAGGCCAGGGCTTTCCGGTTTTGTAGGACTATTGGGTCTGGCATGGTGTAGAACACCTTTAAAGCAGTTTGTAGTCTCTAGATTGGGATCATATAAAACCAGAACAGAACCAGAAACCAGATATCACACACACAAAATTAGAAGCTTCTGTGACTTACCAGAGGAGGCCTCTACTTAAAAAAAAAAAAAAAAAAAAAAGGTGCTTGCTGTAGTTCACTCAGGCAGTCTGAAGGTATGCCTCACCAAGGTGTGTCAAGGTGTGTAACCCTAAGGAGCCCCTCTTCAGTCTGGGAGGGTCAGAGGGAAGGGTCTAGTTTCTGAATTTCTGAATTTGTCTTTTAAGCCTAAAATGAGGCAGGCTGGTTCTTCAAGTGGACATACAGTTTTTGGGAGCTTAGTCCCTACCTACCTCTTTTGTTGTTGTTGTTGTTATTGCTGTTGTTTCAAGACAGATTTTCTTTGTGTAACAGCCCTGGCTGTCCTGGACTTGCTTTTGTAGACCAGGCTGGCCTCAAACTCAGAGATCTGCTTGCCTCTGCCTCCAGTGCTGGGATTACAGGCGTGGACCACGGCGCTAGCCCTGTCTACCTCTTTTGAGACAGGGCTTCTCATTGGCCTGGAGCTCACCAATCAGGCTACACTGGCTGGGAAGTGAGCCCCTGGGATCCTCTGTACCTGTTTCCTCAGCACTAGGGGTACAGGTTTGCACCATCAACCCTGGCACTTTCATGTGAATAAGTGTTCTGCCTATATGTGTGTCTGTACACCAAACAGTTGTGAGCTGCTGCCCTGAGGGTTCGGGGAATTGAACCCAGGTCCTCTGGAAGAGCAATCAGTGCTCTTAACCTCTCCCTCAGCCACTGTTTATTCTTTAAAGTAGTGGATTATTTGTCCATGGAGGTATTCAAGTAAAACTCACAGAAGCTTGTGTGAGGAGGGAATTAAAGCATATATTTGTATATACACACATTTGCATATATTTATGTATGTACACATGTATATGCTTGTGTGTGTGTGACTTTTTTTCTTTTTGGCTTTTCAAGACAGGGTTTCAATGAGTAGTCCAGGCTGGCCTTGAACTCAAGAGATTCACCTACCTTTCATGCGCCACCATGCCCGTCTATATCTCCATACATATATGTCAATATCTATGTATTCGGATAAAAGTGGACTTTCATACAGGACTTTTCCAATGAGGAGCTCGGAACCTAGGGCCACTTAGGGACATTTCCTTGGCTCCAAACGTGCAAGGCCTACTAACAACTATCGTCTTTACAGGACAATTAGTTGTGCGCAAGTGTAAAGCATCTCTACGTGACTTTGTGAGTAACTGATGGACCCCGTAATTTCTGCCGTGTCTCTGAGGTACAGATACACAGAGGAAGGCCGGGAGCAGCCAGCAGGATGCCTCTTCCGCCGCAGCTGCATCCGGGAATCTGTGGGCTCCGGACTTCCGGTCCCTCCGCCTAGCCGCCCGGGCTTTAAGGACGTGAGTGCCTCGCGCAAGTAGGGCGGGGCGTGCCGTGCCGTGCAGTGCAGTGTGGCGCGCGTGCTCAGGAGACACGCCGAGGGACCGGGACGGAGTCGAGCCGCTGAACCGCCGCCAGGTCCGCTCGGGCTCCACGCCGCCCGCTGCGCCGCCGCCCGTGTCCTTGTCCTCCTCCTCCTCCACCGCCGCCGCCGCCGCCATGGGAGTGCAGGTGGAGACCATCTCTCCTGGAGACGGTGAGTAGACGCCCTCCGCCCGCTCCCCCTGCCGCCGCGTGTAGCCACTCACCTGCAGTCTGTCTCTCCTCCTCAGGTCGCACCTTCCCGAAGCGGGGCCAGACCTGCGTGGTGCACTACACGGGTGAGTCGGGCCTGCCGGGTGGGGCCGGGCGGGGTGGGGGGTGGGTGTTGGCTGTGAGTCGGGGCGTGGTGGCCGCGTGGCCGGCGCCCGAGGCCTGGGCGGTGGCCTTGCCCGGAGAGACAGGCTGGGCCCATCGCCCCGAGTCCGGATTTCGGGCAGGCGCAATCTCTTACACCCCCGGGAGGTAGGAGGCCCCGGGATGCTGCAGGGTGCCTACTGTCTAGCCGGGGAAACGGAAGCTGGGAGAGCTAGCTCATCGCCAGGCGAAGGTCGCACGCTCCCGACCAGAGACCCTTTAGGAAGCTTTAAACTGTTTTCGAGCCCCAATGGATACCTTTCCCGTGCTTTTGGGGTTCTCTCTTAAATAGTTAAAAGGGGGAGTTAATGCCTAGTCGGCCCAGCCAGCCACCCTTTCTCTGGGAACCCTTGAATTCACCTTTCTGGGGTGGGTGGGAAACAACCCACTTACTTGCTAAGTCATTATTGCGGTTTCACGTGCCGTTCAGGAAACAGATAAAGCAGTGCCTCTTACTCTTTGACCCTCTTGCAGAGCTTACCCTCCATGGCGGTGATTACCAGAGCAAAGATGCACCGTCTCATTCTCCGTCTCCCCTTTCTGGGAGTAGAGACTTTTCTCAGATAAAGGAAACTGGGGGTGGGGGTCGTGAGTGCAATACACAGTAACTAAATCAAAGGAAAAAATTTAAAGATGTGCACACCCAGGTAGAATTCAAGCACCGAGACCGGCAGGACTGCTGGCCCTGAGACCATCTTTGACTCCATGCCCTTACAAGGTCTTTCTGGGTTGGGGAGGGGGAGGGTAGCTGGCTGTGACTTCATAGCGAGGCTGGCTGAGTGGTGTAGCCACAGCTGATAGGAATCGGCTTCCCTCCCCCCTCCCTTCCCTTTCCCGTTCTTTTCTTTGTCCCCCCTCCCCATCCTTCCTCTGTTTCTTCTGCTTCTCCCTCCCCCCTCCACTGTCACCGCCCCCACCTTTTTTCCTGGCTGATCTGGCCAAGCTGTTCAGGCTCAAGTTGCCTGCTCTCCCTGATCAGGGGAGGATCCCTCTCTTGAGGGGGATGACTTACTGGGAAGGGAAGAAAGGCAACTCACATCCTGCCTTCTGTGCCCCCCCCCCCTTATTTCTATGACTTTTTCAGTAGAGAAGTGGGCAGGAGATGGAAGGAGTTAAGGACTGGAACCTTTAAAATGTTGCCAGTGGGACAAATACTGAAAGACCTGTTTGGAGAGAGCAGACTCTCGTCATGGACAAAATTGCAGGGTGGTTTGGACATTAAAGTAGCTGTTGTGACGGGACCACAGTCAGCACCTTAGTCTCGGAGGGCTAGTAGAGGGACCGCTCATCCATTTTGTCATCTTTGATAACAAGCTGTTCCTCTTCTTCTCCTCCTCCTCCTCCTCCTCCTCGTAACCATATGTTTAAGGCCGTTTTAATACAGCTCCTCATGTTGCTCTGACCCTCAACAACAAAATTATTTTTGTTTATTACTGTTATGAACCATAGTGTAAACATCCATGGTTTTGATGGCCTAAGGCAACCCCTATAAAAGGGTCATTTGACCCCCAAAGCAGTTGCAACCCACAGTCTGAGAACAGCTGGCTTAAAGGTTTGAGGGTGTGGGTCAGTGGACAGTTCTCTGAATTCCCACAGCCCTCTTTACCTTGGTTTGTGGCGGCCACACTACAGTGCCTGGCAGTATCTGTCTGTGTCTGAGACTGCGTCTCATCCTTGTCTGGCCTGTGTTTCACTGCTGCTGAAAACCAAGTACCAGCATGTAGGTAGAAATAATTTCCTGGAGCCTTTTCCTAAAAGAACAGATGGCTGTGGGACCCAGAACACCATTAGGGCTCCTAATGCTTCTTCAAGTCTGTTCTCCACGAGGGTGGCACCCACCCACACATTCCCAGAACAACAGCAGGACCCTGGCATGCATTAGAACAAAAGCTTTCTTTTTTGTTTCATTTTGATAAACTCCACAAAGACGCCTTAGTGAGAAGCCAGCTGTGCCTCGTGCTCACAGAATAGGCTGTGCTCCTGAGGGCGGGTGGCTTTGTTCTGGAGAGTCTTTGCCACCAGCCTCCCAGGAAGAACCTGTTTGAGACCTGTGGGGGCGTGAGAGAAGGGGGTAGAAGTGCTGTGAGATCACATCCGTAGCATTAAGACTTTTAAGTGTCTGGGAATAGACTATCTTGAAGGCCTGTGATCAGAGAGAAGGTTGTTTTTAAGATTAGAAGAAAAGGAGCCTCAAAGACAGAACACCCCTATTTCTCATCTCTGGTTTTCCCTCTCTGCCGACCTCAGTCATTCTCCGGTCATTGTTTGTGCTTCTGAGTAGTGGGTGGTAGAAGTCTTGGAGCCCATGCTCGGTTTTTCTGTTTCCTTCAGAATGTCTGGTTCATATTGTTCCGCTGACTGACTGAGGCTTGAGTTGGATCAGTATTCTTGATCATGTGAGTTTAGCCAGGAGTCCATTTCCGCTGATTTAGAATGGGTCCAGAGAAATAACAAAGGAAGTAAGGTGACCAGACCCCACCCCCAACCCTACATGCTAGGGATGAACCCTGGGACACTGCAGGTACTAGCCAAACATTTCAGCTACTGAGCTGCATCCCCAGCCCTCAACCTCAAGGATGTTTTAAATGCTAGTAAGGACTGACTTTGTGCCACTGTTAAGCCTTTTTGTAGGGCTTTCGACCTCCAAGAAAGCCTCTGAGGCGCCACTGAGAATATAAAGTGATTGCTAAGGGGTGTGACAAACCTTGGCTGAGAAAAGAGGGAAGAGGTGGGACAGTAAGCAGTGAGGATAGTTAAGTCTTTGAAGGCTGAGTGGATTTCCACATATTCCCCCCCTCCCCCGCATCATGGTTGCTGTGAAGCTTATCATAGTACATTGCCCTGTAGCTAGACACCTTGTCCTTGAGATCAGGCTTAAGTCATCCATAGCCTCTTTGTGTCTGTCTCCTGGTCTGCCGGGGGCTGTCAGAGTTCTAAGACAAGCCTGGCCCATTAGCTTTAACTTTTCTTCAGCCTTCTTCTCTGCTTCATTTTATTCGCTCCTCCACCAGCTGTTTCTTGGTGAACTGATTATTTAAGAAGTGCCTCAGGTGATATTTTTCTAGTGTGTATTGTCTGTCACAAAACAAGCTGGAGCTATGTAGAAGAGTTGTGACAAGATTCTCCCCGCCCCCTCCCCAATCCCTCCTCTTCTGCAGCAACAAATCAAGCACAAGTAAAGCCGGTAAACTTAAGTAGAGAAAGGCCTGATCTAGTAGGGTTTAGCTCAAGAGGGGACCTGTATGACAGTGTGACGTGTCATGTAGTAAGAGGCACAATAGAGAGACTGAAACAGAAGGATGGGGAAGGGGCCTTTTGCTTTTAATGGAGAGTTGGAAAAGTCCTCCCCATCCCAGCATCGCTCACAGCAACTTTGGTAGTGGGCTTTGTGGTCATCTGGAGGAAGAGTTCTTGTGCAAAGCCCAGAGCCTGGAGTGGATTGTATGAAGGAATAACAGGCAGCGGGGATAGGGACCTTGGTATGCTGCCGTAAACACCCTTTCTCTGAGTTGGAGGAACATGTCTTGAACTCTCATGGATTTTAACCTCCCTCTGGAGGATATACAGTACCTGGTTGAATCCTATGTGTGAGGGTAGTCCAGCCTGTGGGCAGACATAATGCTGTTAACCCTGCTCCATAAAGGATGTAGGTCTTCTGCTGAGTTTACGTTCACCAATGGGCTCTAGGAATTTAAGTAAATTGTCATTATCTTTTGTCTACTGTAAAATCGGAGAAGGTGGCACTTTGTGAGCTATGGCTCACCTTGTGAGCTATGAACAGAGCTATGGCTCTGTTCATATTGTACTAAGATTCCTTATGCTCCATGTACCAGGCAGTGGAGCTCTTGTCTAAGGGTTGGTGGGAGGGTGGAGGGGAGTGATCGCTTAACTGTAGCCGTGCCTGGGCCTGGGTAAGGAAGCTGTAGATTTAGTGGGGATAGTTGTGGCCACCTGTATGTGACAGTGGTGCAGCTGGCCTGTACTACCTTGGCTGTGTGAACAGGTTAGGGTTTGATTGTGTTTCTAAATTTCCTCAGCTTGCTAAGATGTGGGCAGTATGAAATGGACCCTGCTGTGGAAAGGTTGACTTCCTCTGCAGTTGTCCAAGAATCAGCCACACAAGTGCTGTTATTTTGGGAAGGCTCCTTTGTCTTACCCCAAAGCATGATTCTCCTGTAGGGTGCTTTTCAAAACAAAGCAGTAATGTGTCCCCAACTGCTGCTGCTGGGGTGGCACAGTGGCTGCCAGTTTGTCATATGCCCTGCTACTATCTGACACGAGCACATCATAGTTGAGTAACCTGTGTTTAGCTGGGCCATCTTTTTGTTTGTTCTGTTTTGTTTTTCTAAGATGGTCTCATTGTGTAGCTCAAGCTGTCCTGGAACTCACCATGTAGACCAGGCTAGCCTCATACAGATCTGCTTGCCTCTGCCTCCCAAGTTCTGGGATTGCAGGTGTGTGCTTCTGTGCCCAGCTTAGCTGGGCCATCTTACCTTGAAAATTCCTGGTGTCTTCCCTCTGAAAACCCCTGCCATGAACAAGGGCATCTTCATTTTCCCCTGAAAGTGATCCAGTCCAATCCCAAGTGAAACTCACCTCAGTTGTTTCCAAAGCGCGCTTTACAGTTTTGCTGCTTTTGAGGTTCACTCACTACCGTGGGATGTCTGTGTCTCTTGGGATTTGCACTTTCTGTCACAAGTGTGCCAACCACTCATGCAGGCCTGTGTGTTTTCTTGAACTAAGTTTCTCTGTTTAAGAGCTGCCACACTGCCTCACTCCCACGCTCCTGCTGCTGTAGTAGTTGTTTCTGTTTCCTTTAGCCTGGATAGAGAAAGTACTTATACCTGTGTGGACTTTGTTGTTGCTACTCCTCCCACAGTTCACCCTTCCCTCTGTTACTCCGTGATGGTGTCTGAAGGTGGGAGAGAGCCTTGGCTACGAGGCCAGGCATTGAAATCCCTGTGGAACAAGTGGCACCTGTAAACTAGAACTTCCTGCAAGAAGTGGCACCTTGTCTTGTTGTCATCGCCTCAGATTGGCAGGAGAAAGAGTTACCCAAGGTCTGTGTACCTAGAGGGAGAAGGTTGTTGGCTCTGTTTTTTAACAATTAAACTTTATTATACAACCCAACTAGCTTACACAAGAGGGAAAAAAGAGTGAACCTTTCAGTATCCGTTCCACGGGATGGGTCCCTAGGTGTCTCTGGCCTGTGCGCTGATCCTCTTTATCCAAGTGCGCTCAAGCTGACCCTGCTGTTCCTCTCTCCTCTCCGCCTGCCTGAGTCACTTGCAAGGGCTGGTTTCCTCCTCCCATTGAGGGTCGATTAGAAACACAATAGTCCAGGTAGAGTCCCCTAGCCTGCTTCCTGAATTCCAGGCCCAGGATGGCTCCACCCAGTCTATCTCAAGGTTAATCTCAGGGAGTATCCGTGGTGTGTCCAAGGGCAAATCCCGCCAAGACTGCTTTCACCTGTGACAAAGCTTACAATCCTTCCCACAGAAGGCATCTTTAATTTCCCTATATAAACTCATTGTGCGCAGGGTACTGTACTAGGCATCAGGAAGGTAAGACTGGAACTGGAGAGATGGCTGAGTGGTTAGGAGCACTGTCTGCTCTTCCAGAGGACTCAATTTCCAGCACCCACAGCAGCTTGCAACTGTCTGCAATTCCAGTTCCAAGGAATCTGACACCTTCACACCAATGCACATAAAATAAAATAAAATAATTTTTAAATTTAAGAATGAAGGAAAGCACAATTCCTACCCTTGTAGGTTTTTAGCTGTAGTGCAAAAATGTATGGTTCATTAGTGCCAAGGAAAGGGCAAGATTTTAAATGGCAAAGGCCTCACTCAGAAAGTTACGTTTTAGGTTTATAGCTGATGGAGTTAGGGCCTATTTGAGTAAGAATTGGGGCAGTTCAACAGCAAGCGAAGGGCTAGGAGTGGAGAAGTGTGAGTGAAACCAGTGAGATCAGAAAGATGGCAGCTTTCGTGAGCCACTTTAAGGATTTTAGATTCTTTTCTAAAAGAGCTGGGGGGCTATGGGAGGACTTAAGAAACAAGGGGGAATCAGGTCTGTGTTTTCAAAGACTCTGGCTGCTCTTCAGGTTCATCCTGAGAGGAGAGCAAGAGCAGAGACAGAGCAGCCCGGGAAGGGGCTGAGCCCGCCTGGAGGGGTGTATCTAGAGCAGTGCATGTTCCCTCCAGCCAGCTGCTGTTTATGTTGAGAGTAACAGGGACCTGAGTGGCTGCCTACAGGGAAGAGTTTATTCGGCCTGTGTTCTTCATATTGTTGCATAGCGCCTTCCATTGTGGGTCCTGACTTTGAAAACTTTTGGTCATGGAACCTAAAGGGCCTTGGCCAGAGATAAGTGTTTCCTCATAGTTGGGCATATGCTTGACTTAGTGAGCTAGACAAGTGATGGGACGGAGCTGCTGTCGCTTCTCTGGGTAGCTGCTTGAGCTCTGGCAGTGCCCGGTCCTCAGGGTATCCTCTAAGAAGCAGCCCAGGGCAGGAAGGTTGCACTGGCATGCAGTCACAGAGGCCTAAGAGTGGACTAAAACAGCTCCAACACTCGCTGAAGAGCCGGTGCTTTTTCTTTTGAGTATAGTGGAGTTTTGTAGGTGCTACTTTTAAAATCTATTTTAACTTAGGTTTCTTATCTCTTTCTTCCTGCACCACCCCAATCTCTTCCAACACCTCAACACTGGATAAGAAAGAAAGAAGGTCAGTGGGGAGAAGGGGTGGAGTTAGCTCCCTCCTGCTGGCTAGGATCACTGGGTTCCTTGGGGCAGGTCCAATCTTTGCCTCAGTGTATCTTCAACTTCTTTTTCTTTTCTTTTCTTTTTTTTTTTTTTTTTTTTTTGTTTTTTTTTGAGACAGGGTTTCTCTGTGTTAGCCTTGGCTATCCTAGACTCACTTTGTAGACCAGGCTGGCCTCAAACTCACAGCGATCCGCCTGCCTCTGCCTCCCGAGTGCTGGGATTAAAGGCGTGTGCCACCACGCCCGGCTTATCTTCAACTTCTTAAACTGCAACAACAACAATAATCAAGAGCAGCCAGGGGGAGCACGCCCCCCCACCCCCACCCCCACCCCCACCCCCAGACTCTGACATTTATTCTTTCTCTAAGAGTCCTCAGAATTAAACTATCTGCAGCTGGCAAAGAGCCCCCTCTCAGAGCCCACAGGAGGCAGATAGTCTGCTGCTGTGTGAATAATCCCACACCTGGGATGAAAACAGAAACATGTTTACAATAACAAAACTGAGTTTTTAGAGACACCGAAACTTCCACTACAAGTGTATCATTGTGAGAGGCTTCTCACTACCAGCAGCATTCTTTCTGTCTTTCCTCTGCTGACTCAATTGCAAGTACTCAGCTGGACTGATGATGTCCCAGTGGTACCCATGCTTCACTGATCTCCACACTGTTCAGTCTTCGCATCGTCAGAGTAACCCCATGACTGGCTTTGGAGCAGCTGACTGTTCTCCTGTCCCCTTTGGTGAACCTAGCATAGGAATGTTGTCTTTCTAACACAAGTTATGCAGGAGTGCGTTTGGAGAGCTTGTGTGTCTAATAGGGGAGGGAAATAGGTCTGTCCCCAGGCCTCTGGCAGTACTCCCACCTGGGAAAGTCCTGAGTGGTTTCAGTTGCAAGTCTACGGACTGACATGCCTTAGGGTGGCACCGCCTCCATTCAGCAGCTGTGCTGATTGTACTGAGGAAACTTGTCTGGACTTTGGCCTTAGCAAACTATTCTCCCTCTCCCATGGGTAAATGACAGGAACTTAGGTTTGGTTTGGGGATGTTCAATTACTTGATCGTTTTATTTAATTTAAATATAGGGGGCTAAAGTTTTCTCTTTATAACTTCTCATATTTGGGTCAATATAAAACACAACCTGTGAAAACCTCATGGAAAGATTGGTGAACATTGTGAATGAGCTTTCACTACAAGCACTAAAGCGTGAGTCTCTTGAGTTGTCTGTCATGTTCCCCACCCAAGAGAGGCCATATTGGGACTCTGCTTTCCTCAAAGCAAAGAGTGCCAGAAATAATGTGAAATAATAGTTAATAGTCGTGATGGATTTGAGTCTTTTGGGGGGGGGGTTGAGACAGGGTTTCTCTGTGTAGCCTTGGCTGTCCTGGACTCACTTTGTAGACCAGGCTGGCCTCAAACTCACATCGATCCGCCTGCTTTTGCCTCCCGAGTGCTGGGATTAAAGGCGTGCACCACCACGGCCGGCTGTGGATTTGAGTCTTGATCTTGGTCCTCTTGGTTTCTGTGGCCTGAGCCAAGCAGTGGGAGCGAGCTCAGCCTAGGACACTCTGGTCCTGTGCTTGACAGATGCTACCTATGATTTTTTTTTCCCTTTGCCCATTGCTGGTGAACAAGAGCACACTCCAGACCTGCCTTTGGCTGGTAGAGTACTTGCCTAGCACTAAAATCTTTCTCTCCTGCAAGGATTTGAGTCTGATTGCTTAAATGCAGTGAAAAGCTAGCTACCTGAGATGTGTGCCTTTCCAACTCTCATGGTCTTGTGCCTTACATGGGACACCCCTAGCTCTTCCCATTTTTCTCACTGATTAGAAACTTAAAAGGTTCTGGAAGTAAATCCAGCCCTTCTAGGAGCATCCCTCGCTGCTGCTTGCCACATAGGGAAGAAGGTCTAAATATGGAAGCCTACTGCTTGTCCTTAAGTCAGGCAAGTGGAGCCAAATGCCAATGGAACCTGAGTACCATGATTTAAGACTGGAAATGGAGGCTCTGCAGCTCTTCAAATAACTGTCAGTCATGAGGTGGAGTTGGTGTCTAGTCAGAAGGGAAAGTGACCACTGCTTCCAGAAGCTGTAAGTGTGGCCTTGAGAGCAGAAAGCTTGCTATGTGTGAACTGTTGCCTCAGTTGACTCCTTCTAGCTGAGCCTGCTTTTCCTTGAGGAAATTCTGCTGGTAACTGGCAGATATTTCACTGCTCAAGAGCTCCAGGTGCTCAGGAGTTGACAGGGATGGAGCACTGCTGAGACTTGACCTGTTCCCTTCCTTGTCCTGCTTCCAGTCTCTGTGTGGAGCACAAGCTGAGCAGCATTTGCAGGGTCTCACTTTGTTGATGTAGCTGACCTCAGAATGCGCTCCCCAGGCCTTCAGTATGGACATGCATCTCCCGGGTCAGCAGCCTACTTTCCTTTTTAAAGTTTTGTTAAGGCACAGTTGTCATGCAGTAACTGTTGCACGTTTAAAGTGTTTTAGCTGCATGCAGTGGCTCATACTTACAGTCTTAGCCAACCTGGAGTCAGAGGCGGGAGGTGACGGGCTATTGCCAGCCTGGGCTTTATATTTACAGTGAAGCACTGTTTGAAACTACAGCAGTGTACAGTTTCTTAAGCCTGCTACTTACTTGTGAGGCTCCATCTGTGTCTTTCCCTAGCTGCTTAAGTGCTTTCTGTTGCAGAGCTTGGTTTGCTGTTGTTGTTGTTGTTGTTTTGTTTTGTTTTTTGTTTTTGAGCCAGGGTCTCTAGTCTTGGAACTCGCTTTGTAGACCAGGTTGGCCTAGAACTCATAGAGATCTTGCTGCCTCTGCCTCCTGGGGTGTTGGGATAATAAATGTGCACCACCACATCCAGCCAGTTTGTATTTAGTCTTCTGCTGGTCACTCTTACACTGAGTCTAAGTATTTGAAGATTCTTCTGTCTTCCACGTATAGGTAATTTGTTTCTTTTTGTTGCTGTGTTTGGATTATGTGTCTATTTTCTATTTGATAGGTGCTTGGGTTGGTTCTTAGGAATGACTCAAAATGCTCTAAACCCAGCACTCAGGAGGCAGAGGCAGGTGGACCTCTGTGAGTTCAAGGCCAGCCTGGTCTACAAACTGAGTCCAAGACAGCCAAGGCTACACAGAGAAACCCTGTCTTGGGGGAAAAAAAATTGCTCTAAACGTTTGTGTATGAGTCTTTGTATGAGTGCAGACTGTCGTTTTTCTAGAATGACACTGAAATGTAGAATGGCTGGGCCATTTGGGGCATGAATGTTCACACTCAGGTCCTTCCAAAGTAGTTGACTCCGTTTTACATTGCGCCAGCAGTGTCATGTCCTCTCTGTACTTGATGTGGCCAGTCTCTTAGTTAATCCCTTTAATCAGTAATATCCCTCCTGGTTTTAATTTGCATTTTATGATGACTAAGAATATAGAACATCTTTTCACATGCGCACTTGACTTCTATGTACATCTGTTTGAGTAAAGTATAGGTTCAAAGCTTTCTCATTTAATTTGGGTTTCTGTATGTAGCCTTGGCTGTCCTAGAACTCACTCTGTAGACAAGGCTGGCCTCAAACTCAAGAGATCCACCTGCCTCTGCCTTCTGAGTGCTGGGATTAAAGGTGTGTTCGACCACTGCCTGACTAAAGTAATTTTAATGTCTAGGTTTTTTGTTGGTTTGTTTTTGTTTTGTTTTTTTATGGCTTGTGCTTTTTGATACCATACCTTTTGCCTAGCCTAGGATTGCAAGGATTTCTTTGCCCAGGCTTAGCATTTATATTTAGGCCCATGATCCATTTCGAAGTAACACTTGTGGGCTGGAGAGGTGGCTCAGGACTTGTATTTCCACATCCCCATGTAAAGCTGAGCATGATAGCATGTAGCCCCAGTGCTCCAGCAGTGAGATGGAAGGTCAAGACAGAGTCTTTGAAAGCTTACTGGCCAGTTAGCCCAGAGTATGAAACAGTGATCAAGAGACTGTCTCAAACTAGGTGAGAGGTGAGAACTAACATCTAAGTTTGCCCTTTGACCTCTATTCGTGTCTTATAGCACTTATGCGTGAACACAGGAATGAACACACATGCGCGTTTACACACATACACTCCCCACATTAGATGAAATAATATTTGATACAGTGTGAATATGAATCCTGTGTTTGCTTGTTTTGTTTTTGTTGTTGTTTTGGTTTTTCTAGACAGGGTTTCTCTGTGAAATAGCCCTGACTGTCTTGGACTTACTTTGTAGATCAGATTGGCCTGGAACTCACAGAGCTCTGCCTCCCTCTGCCTCCTGAGTGCTAGGATTAAAGGTGTGTGCCACCATGCCCAGCAAATCCCAGTTTCTCTCTTCTGTGTATGGAGCAGAGGGTAGATACGTGGTAGTCTGTTCTGTTGACTCTTGCTTCCTTAGGGAGCATCCCTGTTCCACCTCAGGAAGCGCTCAAGGATGTGAGCTGGAGCCATTGGAGGCTGGCCCTGCTTTTCCCCCCAACTTTCAGAGCTTATTGTGTCTAAAGTCTTGAATGCATTGTTTCATGGAGGCTTTTGTAGGTACTGTAGAGAGGTGGGTAGTTGATTGGTTGGCTGTTCAGAGACAGTCGTGTCCATTTTCTTTCATCTTGGTAGAAAATGGAAATCCTGTCTAGCTGTTCCCATGTGCTTTTCTCATGTTCTGCCATCAAAGCTGAGAAGCATGACTCTCAGTAAGCTCCATGCATGCTCAGGCCTTCTAGCCTTGCTGCTTTCCTCTGGGTCTCGTCCTTCTGCAGCCTCCTTGCCTCTTAGCTTGGGCCCGTAAGGATACCCACTCAACTACCCTTACTTCTAGGGATATTTATCTACCTTTTAGAATTTGATTATTGGGGAGCTGGAGAGATGCTCCAGAGGTCCTGAGTTCAATTCCCAGCAACCACATGGCGGCTCACAACCATCTATAATGAGATCTGGTGCCCTCTTCTGGTGTATGTACGTACATGTAGTCAAAGCATCCTTACACATAAAATACATAAATAAGTACAACTTTTTAAAAACTTGATTATGAGGGGGGAAAATTCTTCAGCTCCACAGGTAAGATTGACAGGAAATGCCTACGGTCTGAAGCTCTGGAACAAGACTCATGTCCTCTTTCCTTTGACAGCAGCTCGTGTGAAATAGTTTGAGACTGAGGTAGTGATCCGGTTTCTTGAGCTAACAGAGCCTTTGCCCCTCTGTGTCCCACATGAATAAAGGAGTTAGACATCCCTCACTGAAGAACTAACTGCCTCAGCAGCAGATAGAAGCTGTGGTCCTCTAAGCGTCTTGCCTGCTGTTAGTGAGTTGAGGCAACTCAGGCAGAGCAGCTCCAGTGTGTGTCATGTGCAGGATACAGCTTTCCGCTGCCCTTGAGAATGCAGGAGTGTGCAGAGTCATAGTATGTTGTGTATTATCACCATAATCAAAATGCGATCCTATTCAGGTCAGAGCCATGTTCAGATTTGACAAAAAAGAGAATTATTTTGGATATTTCTTTTGATTTAGCCAGGCATATTAGTGCACACCTTTTGTTTGTTTTTGTTTTTGTTGTTATTTTTGGTATTTCAAGACAGGGTTTCTCTGTGTAACCTTGGCTGTCTGGACTCCCACTGTAGACCAGGCTGGCCTCGAACTCACAGTGATTTGCTTGCCTCTGCCTGAGTGCTAGGATTAAAGGCCTACGCCACCATGCCCAGCTTACTTTATTTCTTAAGCTGTGGGTTACAGCTCATTAATGTATTGTGAAACATATTTAGTAGAATCATAATTAGGTTCTTTTGAAAAATGAGAATTACTCATGAGGACTGTTTTTACACATTTTGCTTGTTTGTGCATGTATAGTACAGGCATGTGTGCTAGGCCCTGACACAGACCCTGGCAGCACACATCAGGGAAGCACGTTTGGTGTCTTAGTCCACTTGTTTACTTCTAGTGGCAACACTACTTTGGGGCGTGCTGAGTAGATCAAATGAAGCTTTGTCTGACAGGTCCACAGAGCTTTGCGTCCCCCACCTGCCTTTGGAGCAGCTATCGATACTCCACGGAACTGGAGGAAGGGACAGAAGTGAGGCGGTGCACATGAATGGGGACACACGCGCTGTGTGTCTTGTGCCCGTGGCTTAATTGTAAAGCGCTTGGCTTGCAAGCATGAGCACCTGAGGTTGGATTCCATCTGAAAACACGGTGCTGTGATACGTGCCTATAATTAATTCCACTGACGGCTGGATGAGGAGGTAGCGGCAGGCAGGTCTGTGCATTCCCAGGCCAGCTAGCCTGCTCTGCTTGGTACAGTTCCAATGAAAGACTCACACAAAAAGAATGTGCCTGAGGAATGACTATATGTGTGCGTATAAAAAAGCGTTTTTCCCCTACAGTGATCCATAGTATACGCTCCTGGTATAGATTCTGCGAGTGTGGACAGATTACACAGGTATATAATGACATGTCCACTACTACTTTTTTTTTTTTTTTTAACACTAAAAATCCTTTGCTCTACTTCTCCCTCAGTTCTGGGCAGCTACTAGTTTGTTTGTTTGTTCGTTTGTTTGCTGTTTCTTACTGCCTCTGTAATTACGCCTTCAGAGCAGATTTTTTTTTTTTTTTTTTTTTTTTTTTCCGAGACAGGGTTTCGCTGTGTAGCCTTGGCCATCCTGGACTCACTTTGTAGACCAGGCTGGCCTCGAACTCACAATGATCCGCCTGCCTCTGCCTCCCGAGTGCTGGGATTAAAGGCGTGCGCCACCACGCCCGGCTTAGAGCAGATTTTATCTCCCCAAAGTAAATTCTTGGGAGTAGTAGTTGGGAACTACATCCGGGCATTGGTGTTTCTGGCCATATGGAGGCTGCAGTAAGTGCTCATCATCAAATCCTTACACAGTCTTTGTTAAGAACAGTTGAATGAACAGTTGAGTTGGTTGTCTTCCTCAGTTGCTCTTTACTTTGTTTGTTTGAGATGGGGGCATCTCATATTGAACCTGGAGCTGACTGGCTGCTCTGGCTGCCTAGGGAGCCCAGGAAGCCTGTTTTTACTCCCCACCCACACGTGCTGCCCTGCCCATGCACAGCCCCCCCCCCTTTTTTTTTTTAAAGCATGGGTGCTGAACTTTAGTGTATGCTTGCATAACAAGAACTTTACCAGCTGAGCTATCTCTAACTCAGGAGCTGTTTTCTTGGGTCTTTTTTCCCCTAAAAATGTGCTCTTCTAGAAAACTCCTGTAAACAAAGTAAGGGAAATATTAGACAAAATAAGAAAAATAGTACATTAGCCTAGGGTTCATACTGGCCTGTATGTGTACATCACGTGTAACTGGTGTAGAGAAAGGCTTAGCTTGAGTTAGTCTTCTGAGATGGGCTATAGCTACTCTAGAAAGTTGGTGCTGGATCAGGAGGATCAGGAGCGGGAGTTTGGGTCTAAGCTATTCCATAGCCTTGGCTCAAATGCCCCTCTGGTCATATTTTACTCAGGATCTTCTATTTTGTCTGTCTGTCTATCTATGAGACAGGCTCTCTCTGTGTATCCCTGATTGTCCTGGAACTCTCCAGGAAGATCAGGTTGGCCCGTCTCTGCCTCTTAAGTGCAGGGATTAATGGCATGTGCCACCATACCTGGCTCAGGATTATTTTTTTAATTGATCTTAAGTATATGTACCATGTGTATACCTGCTGCTCATGGAGACCAGAAGAGGGCTTCAGATCCCTGGAATTGGCGTTACAAGCTGTTGTAAGCCACTGCTATGTGGGTGCTGGGAATAGAACCCAGGTCCTCTGGAAGAACAGCCAGTGCTCTGGAAGAACAGCCAGTGCTCTTAATCGCTGAACCATCTCTACAGATCCTTTATCTGATTTTTTTTTTTTTTGCAAGCAAGTTCTTGGAGACAGTTAAACTTAAAGGCCAGGACTACTCCTTTGTTCTGGGTCCTAAAGCTCACAGTCTGCTCAGAAGAGCCCAGGCCAGGAGGGGCTATTTCTGGTTATCAGTTACCCTTCATGGTTCACAGTCCTCGCTGGGCTAAATAAAACTTTTTGCTGGAGTCAGGTTCCCCTCTTCATTGGCTCTGACCTTGGGTGAGCTACAGGGTTTTAGAGTTGGCTCCCTTATTTCTGTTAAAGCAGTTTCATAAGCAGAATGAAGAGTCTTTCACATCTCCAGGGAAAGGATTCTGAGAATCTTGGCAACTTTCTCATAATTTTGGGCTTGGGTGGTTCCTTTGGCTGAATTTGCACTGTCAGTGGGCATGTTATGTAGTAGTTATTGTGGTCTAGAGACTGGTCCCCTCATCACTAATAGACCATTCATGTCTGTTGTTTGTCAGTTCTGTCGGGTGGTAATTGTATTCTGGTAAAAGCAAGTTAAATGTAGAACTGAGCCCAGCAGTTCTAGGGTGCCACCTCCTGTTTCTTCCACAGATTTGGAGCAGGAGTGGGTCCTGTTTTCCTCAAGTCTTGGGCAGTCTGAAGCCAGGTTTGTCCAGGACATCCGTCTTGACTCTTACTCAGGACAGCAGCCTCCACCCTGTTTCCTATTTTGTTAATGTCTAGAAGTCTGGCGACTGTGATAACGTTCTCAGTTCATCTGTTTCCTCAGACTGCTGATCAGGGCTGACATTGTTTTTAGGTTACACACACACACACACACACACACACACACACACACACACACGCTGATCAGGGCTGACATTGTTTTTAGGTTACACACACACACACACACACACACACACACACACACACACACACACACACACGCTGATCAGGGCTGACATTGTTTTTAGGTTACACACACACACACACACACACACACTCCTTTTTAATGGATCTTCCAACCCTATTGTGTTGCATATCAGGTCTGGGCCCACCACTAGCCTCCTCCAGCCTGGGGTTGCATTTGAGAGCTTTCCAGGAGCTCAGGGTCAGCTGTCCCAGTTGGCTGACACTGGCTTCCTGAGAAACCCATGCAGGGATGTTTTTTGAAAAGGGAGCTGCAGATGGCTGCCACAGATGTCTACTCCTCTTTTCTCACGGTGCTCACCCTCTATGATCTCCATTGCTGGGCTTCCCTTTTCATTGTGGACTGCCTGACTCTTGGGAAAGCAGTCCAGTTATGGTATGAGGAGTTTTGTCTAGTTTTGCCATTTGAGCAAATTACTTCTTGCCAGAGGCTCACCTGTAAAGTGGGATGTGCTGTGAGGACAAGCTTCAGCATGGGGTGGAGCTAGCCTGTGTCGGTTCCTCTAGTCTCCGGATTATTGGCTACTTTCTCAGGAAGACTGGCAGCTCCAAAGCTAGCCTGTGCTTAGATTCTTGTTTTGTGGTTGGTTGGTTGGTTGGTTTTTCGAGACAAATTTCTCTGTAGCCCTGGCTGTCCTACCAGGAACTCTTTTTGTAGACCAGGCCGGCCTTGAACTCGCAGAGATCCACCTGCCTCTCCTCCTGAGTTCTGTGCGCCACCACGCCCAGCCAGGTTTTGTGTTTGTTTCTTTTGTGCTGGGAAACGTATTCTCCTGTTGTCTCTTTCCCATTATGTTGAAGTTTCCTCTCTAGCTGAGGACTCGGTGCACCTGCCATGGAGAGCAGCAATGTGTACAATCACAGCCAGCCATGGAGCAGGGTTGGGAGAGCATGCTATGTGCTTGCTCCCTGTGTACTGCGGCAGAGTTGCAGTGGAGGCCTCACACAAGCAGAGGAAGCCACTGTGCTAAGTGAGAAGTCCATGGTGCTGGGAAGGTCATGGCCAGAAGCTCGTGCTCTAACTCCAGGGCAAGAGAGAGGTAACAGACTGCATTGGCATCGGGTCAACTACAGAGCTGCCAGTGAGGCCCTAGGAGATCCCTCAGAGATGGCTAATTCCCCATGGCACTGCTGGGATGATGGGACCTGTGCTACTGTGTTCTGAACTGCTTCATGTTTCTCTTGGTTGCTCATGTTATAATTGCTTTTTTTTTTTTTTTTTTAATAGGGATGCTTGAAGATGGAAAGAAATTTGATTCCTCTCGGGACAGAAACAAGCCTTTCAAGTTTATGCTAGGCAAGCAGGAGGTGATCCGAGGCTGGGAAGAAGGGGTAGCCCAGGTATGTTCTCCTTGTTCGCACCCCACTGTCTAACACCCCACAAATAAGATGCTGTGAGGGTTCATTCTTTGTTTTTAAAGATTTATTACTTTTATCTTCATGAGGAATGTTTACCTGCATATATGTGTGCACATTGCATCTGTGTCTCATGCCCTCAGAGAAGACATTGGATTCCCTGAAACTAGAATGAGAGATGGTTGTAAGCTGCCATGTGCGTGTTGGGAAGTGAACCCACGTCCTCTACAAGAGCAGTCAGCGCTCTTACTGTTGAGCAGTTTCTCCAGCCCCATGGGGGGCTTTTGGTTAGTGTAGCTGACTCAGAACGCTCTTGCCTTGCCTTTACCTGCATAAAATTGCCTTGTTTCACCAACTTTGACACTCCATACCTGAACGTGACAGGACCCATATAGGTGAATGCTCTCTGAGGGTCATGGGTGCTATAATTCAGTTAGCCAGCACCCTAATGAAGGCCATTTGAGTCCTTCCCAGTATTTTGGTAGCATGAACAATACTGCATGCCTGTCTTGCAGTCTTCATTTTACATGTGTGCAAGTATTACTCCAGGCAAGTTCTAGAAACTAGGCACATAATTTATTCAGATTACATCTCAATTGTTATCCCCTTGCTTGTCTCCTTCTATTCCTCCCTCCCTCCCTTTTTCACCCTATGCCCCTCCCCTACGTCTGTGACAGAAGGGGACCTACTCTCCCACCATATGGTCACAGCCTATCAAGTCTCATCTTGGTAGCCTGATTATTCTTTCTCTGAGTGCCACCAGGCCTCCCCACCAAGGGGAAGTGGTCAAATATGGGGCCCCTGAGTTCATGTCAGAGTCAGTCCCCACTCTCCACACAGCTGTGGAGAATGTCCTGTCCCTTGGCTAGATCTGAGTACAGGTTCAATATTTACTGCATGGATTGTCCTTGGTGCAGCAGCTTGAGCAGACCCCCTTGGGCCCAGATCTGCCTGTCATAATGTGCTTCTTGTAGGCTTCTAGGACCCTCTGGGTCCTTCTATTTCCCCATTCTCCTATACTTCCATCACCTAGAGTCCCAGTAGGATGTCCCCGCATCTATCCCAATCTCGTGGTAAGTGAAGACTTTCAGGGGACATCTCTGTTGGACTAGTGTCTAATTATAAGTGAATATATACCATGTGAATCTTTCTGAGTCTGGGTTAACGCACTCAGTATGATCATTTCTAGTTCCATCCATTTGTCCACAAATTTCAGGATTTCCTTGTTTTTACTAGCTGAGTAGTATCCCATAGTGTAAATGTACCACAGTTTCTTTATCCATTCTTCAACTGAGGGACACTTAGGCTGTTTCCAGGTTCTGGCTATTACGAATAAGGCTGCTATGAACATGGCTGTGCATATGTCCCTGTTGTGTGGTGGAGCAACAGGTGCAATTTTGAAAGATTCCCTTTTCATCTAACAGTACTTTGGCCCTGTTTCAATGTTGTACCTTAGAAGCCCACTGGGATCTTACTTTTTGGTGGCTAATCTATAGTATGGACATGTTTATAAAGTCAGTATGCTTTGTGATCAGCATGTATAGGTTGTTAGCAGGATAATCTAGAAAGTAGAATTGTTGAGCTAATGGGAATGGCTATTTTGAATTTTGTTAGATAAAGCCATGGTCAGCCATGGCAGTTCACACTTGTAATCTCAGCACTTGGGAGGCTGAAGCCTGCTTTGGCTGCATAGTAAATTTCATGTTAGTGAGGGCTACACTACTATCCTTCTAAAGGTATCTTCTGTTACTAAGTATAAATGCATAAGTACTATATATGGTATTTATGTTGTCTTATTCCCCAGGAAAATCAATGTCTTTTTTTTTTTTTTTCAAGTGTCTCACCATAAGATTGTAAGTATAAACTGGATGTAGTTACAAACACATAATTCTAACCTGACTTTTTCTTTTTTTTTCCAAGACAGGGTTTCTCTGTGTAGCCTTGACTGTCCTGAACTCAGTTTGTAGACCAGGCTGGCCTTGAACTCAGAGATCCGCTTGACTCTTGCCTCCCAGAGTGCTGGGATTATAGGCGTGCGCCACCATGCCTGACTCCTAACCTAACTTGAGCAAGGGTATTGCTAAGAGTTTGAGGCCAGCCTATGATACCCTAAGCTACAGAGTGAGATCCTCTGCCTTCACCGCCCCCCCCCCAAATCTATAAATATAGGAAGCTCAGAATAGTTGACTGTCCTCAGATTCTAATGTGTGTTTTTTTATTTAAGCTTCTTCTTACCAAAGTACAATCCACCTTCTGTGTTCAGATTTGCCACATCCATGGGTTGCATCTGTATAAATACGTGCTGCCTTTCCCCTTAATGGCACAAATAATATAGCGTGAAAACGGTTTGTGTGACATTGTCATGTGCTGACCCTTTTATAAGTCAAGAGGGGTTTTTAATTGCTATTGGGTCTCATCTAGTGTGACTGCCAGCTTCCCAAGTGTTTCAGGGTGTGGGTGCTGCCTAGTGGACGGGCAGCTGCAGTCACAAGATTGTCTCGGTCAACACTATCTTAGCCAGGGACACCCAGTAACCGACTCAGCTTGTGCAGAGACTGGGAGTGTGCCCCACTGAGTTTAATCCTTGTTCTTTTCGCAGATGAGTGTGGGCCAGAGAGCCAAACTGATAATCTCCCCAGACTTTGGCTATGGGGCCACTGGGCACCCGGGCATCATCCCACCATATGCTACTCTTGTCTTTGATGTGGAACTTCTAAAGCTGGAATGACAGAGGTGGCTCCTCCCTCAGCTCCTGCATGTGGGTAAGATACTGAGTGCTGAAGGCTCTAACTGCCTCTGCTGCTCTCTTGTTAAGCCAGTATTTGTTAGAGGCAAGGATTGAAAACGCCACATGACTATTCTGTCTTCTCTCTTTTCTCCTCTCTCTCTTCTCTTCTCTGCTCTTCTCTTCTCTTCTCTTCTCTTCTCTTCTCTTCTCGGCTTGCCTCTCTTCCCCTCCTCTTCCCCCTCCCCCCTCACAGGTTGGCATGTATCTTGAAGGAGCTAGTGGTAATGGCAGCTGTTTAAACTTTATATGTAGCTTACTGAGTTCAAATCTTTGGAACACAGGCCAAGTTCCTAGTGCTGCTAGCATTTTTAGACTTTTAGAAGTAAAACTCTTTCTGGCTTTGTTCTTCCCTGTGCTTCTAGAAGCTAGTAAGAAAAGTATCTTTACAGAGCAGCACCTCAAGGAAGAAGCTCTGAGATCAGGCAGTTCTAGGAAGAAACTGTAGGAGCGTGAGTTGTCCTTCCTAGTGAAGGACACAGGGCCTGCCCACATCCGTATGGTGGCAAAGTAGAATTGAAGCTTGTTTCTCATTTCCCCTCTTGCATTCTTAGAACATTAAGCTCAGCATCCCGGTAGTATGGCCTTTTCCTTGTGGCTGTTGGAGTCTTTTCACACATGAATGTTACCCTTACAGCTGGCCAAGACTTTGCTGTTTGTTCTACCCTAGAATCCAGAGGCCACAGCTAGGGGCTGGGTGAGGATACTTTGGTTAGAAACCTGAAGCCAAGTTGGATTCTGGTGATGATTGTGTTGTCTGCAGCATTAGTGGTGAGAGAGGCAGCCTCCTCCTGTCCTCAGCAAGCTAAACTTAATGCTAGGTTAAGAGAAACGCTGTATGGATCACACGTGGTAACCTGAGCCTAAGAAGGTGCTAGCCTGGTCTCGAAAGATCTCTCAGCTGCTCAGGACATGCTTGGCAAGACAGATAATATTGTGGCTGTCTACACAGAAAACAAAGTTGCTGGAACTTACAGATTTTCTGTCCCAACAGATCTGCCATGGAGGGATCTGGTACCTCCAGATGGTGCACATGAATCCATGCGGAGCTTTTCCTGATGTCCCACCACTCTGTACAGACACCTACCTGACTGAATGTGTTCCGTCACTCAGCTTTGCTTCGGACACCTCCATGTCCTCCTCCCCTTGTGTGTGTGTGTTGACCTAAACTGTATGCCATAAACCTCCAGTTCCTTTGTTTTGGGGTGAAGATTCAGTTTCAGTGTTCTCAGACTTAGGCTTCCAGTGAAGTGCGTTGTCAAGTACTAACAGCACAAGCGATGGGTTACCTTTAGAGCAGGAGCTGGGGGGGGCGGGTGGGACTCGCAAGAATTTTTATTTTATTTTCATTTTTGGATGAAAAGTTTATCTATTATATATTAAGACATTCTTGCTGCTGCGCTGCAAAGCCATAGCAGATTCGAGATTCTGTGGAGGGCTGGATTTTTCTCCAGTGAGGGAGGTCCTTTTAAACTGAAAGCCCTACTCAAACTGAAGTGGGAAGGGAGGGAGAGAGCCTTTACTTCTGACAGCCCTCCCACCTTCTGAAACCGTCTGCCTTTTAAAGCAGGTCCCTTCACTGCTGTGTTGGGCACTACAGTGTCTGTCCCTGGGCCGCCAGGGACCTCTGAAGCCTTCTTTGTGACCTGGCTTAATTTGTTTTTCATCCTATAGTTTTTCTAATGGATTTTCAGGACTTTTGTAATCTTGTAACTATCTAAGCTCCACTTCCTAAATTTTAAGAACTTTAATGGAAAGTTTAAATTGAAGGTGCTGTTTGTAGACTCACCACCCAATGGACGCCCAGCCATCACGACAAATCCTTGAGTGTTCTCTAAGAAAACGATGCTGGTCATCACAGCTTCAGCATCTCCTGGGTTTTGATGCTTGGCTTTCTCTGCTAATCTCGGCTTCCTGGCTTTTCTTCCTTCAGCTCTTTCTCACCCTCTGCTGTCCTGTGTAGTGATTTGGTGAGAGAAAGTACGCTTTTGTCCCCTGCCCTCTGCACCACATATGCGTTTCAAGTTTTATTATTGCAATAAAAGTGCTTTATGCTGGCTTTTCTCAGCTCTGTGTCATGTGGTTGCTTGCACATGCCTCATGCCCCTTTTAACACAGAGGTCCATGGTTGTATCTTGACAATTCAGCAGTGACAGACTTTCATCTTTGGCCATGTTGGGGGCAGGGCCATACTCAGGAATAGGCTAGAGCAGGCTAGGGCCCTGCTCAAGTCCCTTAACTGCTCTGTTGTCACTAATAAGTAGGAGATCCAACCTGCCTTTAACAGGGAGTCCAGCTGCAAAATGTTAAAAGCAAATGTGTGAAGGAGTTTGAAGGGAAGATGTGGGGATTTAAATCTTTTTTTTTTTGTTTTGTTGTGTTTTGTTTTTGTTTTTTGAGACAGGGTTTTCCTGCGTAGTTTTAGCTGTCCTGGACTCACTTTATAGACCAGTCTAGCCTTGAACTCAAGAGATCGCTTGACTCTGCCTCCCAGAGTGCTAGGATTTAAATCTTTTTCTTTTTCTTTTTCTTTCTTTCTTTCTTTCTTTTTTTTTTTTTTTTTTTTTCTTTTTCCACTTTTGGTGTTTTGAGACAGTGTAGCCTTTGGCTATCCTGGACTCACTTCGTAGACCAGGCTAGCCTCAAACTCAGAGATCCGCTCGCCTCTGCCTCCCAGAGTGCTGGGATTTAAATCTTTGTCCTTCATGAGATAGGTATGGAAAGACTTGTCTTGTAATTCTCCTATCCAGTTTCTTGCAACCTGTAAATGCCAGTTGCTCTGGAGCTGGCCATGGCAGTGCACACCTTTAAACCCTGCACTCGGGAGGCAGAGGGAGGCCAAGCTCTTGAGTTCCAAGCCAGCCTGGTCTACATATTGAGACCACTGTCTCTTTTTTTAAAAAAAAATGTTTTCCTTACTCATTTTAAATACAGAGATTGTCAAACACTGGAATAATGGTTGATTTTTAGCTGTTAGCATTGATGTGGAGGTCAGAGGATAGCTTGCAGACACTGACTTTCTTACTATGTTGTTCTGGGCATGTAGCACCTTTACCAGAGTTATCTTGCTAGTCTGAATAATGGCTTAAAAACACTTTGCTTAAATTATTTTAATTTAGATTTCTGAAGTAATAGGCTAGAGTTATATCTTAATTTTACTCAAAGATATTTTTAACAGATTTATCAAAATGGTAGTTTTGGTGACCACCTATTTAAAAGTGTCAGTTCTTACTACGGCCCCTCTAATATATATATATAAATGAGAAGGCAGTGTTTGCTTACATTTTGCCCCCCCCATCACGATCTCTATCATTCTAGAAAACTCGCATACCATTTCCCACTCAGACCCTGCCATACCAGCACAGACTTTTTTTTTAATGTATGTTTGTGAGAGAGTGTATGCTGTATGTGTGCAGATGTCCTAGAGGCCAAAAGAAGGTCTTGAATCTCATAGAGCTATGGTACAGATAGTTAGGAGCACTGGGTCCTCTTCACGGGATGCCAGGCTATTTCCCAGCGTCGACATGCCCTCTACTGCCTGTAACTAAGTGTGTGATGAGGCCATCCAAGTTACTTAGATTTCATTGTATGTACCCCAGGCAGCTAGGCTTTGTACCCATTGGAGGCTTGGTTTGCCACAGCAGTGAGCTACAGGGCACATAGCCAGGCGACAGCTCTTGGAGAACACGCTGATAAGGGTATGTGGGTGGCTGTGTATTGTCAGTTACGCCTACCTCTGGGCACTCTCCTATTTTACCATTAATTTCTAATACACCTCAAAAGCAATGTGTGCCCAAGTTTTAGGAATGTGGATCCAGTTAATTGCAGTGTCCAGTAATAATTATGCCAGTCCTATGACCCAGTGCATGCTGGGTGCTAGCCTGAAATAGGACAGTGTCAGCGTAGGCTTTTTAGCATCCAGTAAAGGGAATCAACAGATGACTAAATGGTAGCAAGCACCATGAAAGCAGCAAAGAGCAGGGCGAGGCCAGGTGAAGGCTGGGAGTGGAGCCAGTATGAAGACCCTGAGGACTGCGCCCTGGGTTAGCCGGTGACGGCGTGTCGTGCCAGTGAGTTCTGTGGTGTCTTCGTTTTCTTTTTAAAAGTGAGTTACAATAGAATTTTTAAAACTTAACAAAAATCTTGTACCCTAAATATTACATTTCTAAAGAGAAAAGCCTAGTTCAGATTTGTTTGAAACTGCTGCAAGATTTTCACAGCCTATTACTGTGGCGGCTGTGGCCTACCTCTCACTAAACACGCCCAGGTTATATTGGCCTTGTGGCCTCAAAAGCTTCCAAGGCAAGAACTTCTTCTAAAGGCTGTCAAAGCTGCAGAGCACACAGTGGGACGTCGGTGTTGTCCATCTAGGCATACCATATGGCCATCCTGTATTGGAAGGAATGAAGGAATAGATGCCTCTCCGACTGGAGAAACCTCAGCCAGTCTCCACAGGGTGCTTTGTGTGGGTATGTGTGTCCATCGGAGCTGTTAGCACAGTGGTGGTTTGGCTGGGCTGTTGTTGTTTGTTGATATTTGTTTGGCCCAGAGGATGGAGATACGAATCTCCTAGTACTGATGAGAAGAGGGTGCGGTCACGGTCACCACTTCTTTGTGTGTGGCCTTTTTTATTCGCTGTATCTTGTAGGACCAGCCTTGTAACAGGTAAAATTTCCTATGGTCTTGCCATGGGTGTTTAGTTTGCTTTTGTAATTGCCCTGGTCCCTGTGATGGATTGCCAGAAATTACATAAAAAGACCAGGCATTGTGTGTGCCTGTAATCCAGTGCTAGGGAGGCAGAGATGGGCCAGTTGCTCCTAGAGCTTGCTGGAGCTACATTAACCTACGTGGCAAACTCCAGGACAGTGAGAGAGAGACCTATGGCAAGGAGCCCAGGCAACCAAGGTGGATGGCTCCTGAGCAACGACCAAACCTAACCGCTGTCCTCTGCGTGCATACATGAGTGCTCACACAAATATCACATTCTTAGAGAAATTCTAGCACCAACTTGTGAAACGGAAATAATAATAGTACTAATTTAACAGCTGGCCCTCTTTGTAGGCAGTTTACCAATTGTTCTGCGTTACCTTCACTTTTTTTTTTAAGACCCAGATTTTTGCCAAATATAAGCTAGACCCAGGAATAATGGCCCTTGTGAATGAGAACATCACTTCCATTGGAGCATGTTTCTTCCTTGGGGTACCCTGACAAGGTGGCCGCACTAAAGTCTTAATTGACAATGCCACCGATTGGACAAACAGCCAACAATTCACTCTTTAGCCATAGAGCTTGAAGGCGAACCAGAGCTCCTAAAAGCTCACGAACCCTTCTCTATCAAGCAGGATTCTGGAAAGTTCTTTTTTCCTCAGACAGGGTTTCTCTGTAGCCTGGCTATGTTAGAACTCGCTCTGTAGAACAGGCCGGCCTCAAACTTAGAGATCTGCCTGCTTCTGCCTCCCAAGTGCTGAGACGAAAGGGTGTGTGCTACCATGCCCAGCAGAAAAACTTTGGTGCTGAAGTGGAGTGTTTTCAGCATCTCTCCCAAAGTAATGGGCGTTGTTGAAGTGTCAGCGCTATAATAGGCAGACCTGGACTGAGAGGACTAGAATAAGTCCTAGGGCCTACATGATAAACAAGCGAGTTACACGGGACTAATCCTAACTCTCCCACAGTACTGGAAACCTCCATGGTGGGTTCTCCAGAGTGAGCTTGTCACATAGCCTTGCCTGTGTGCTTGAGGGACTAAAGATGAGTGAGACCTAGTTGACTCAGGGCCTAATGGAAACCTGTCTTTTCTAGAGTGCTTCAGAGGACTCTGTAGAAGTATTCTGATCCTGTCCTGGAGGATCTCCTGAACAGATTCATTACTTAATCTACTCCTGAAATCAGGAAAAAATAAATAAAATTTAATTTTAAAATATATAAATTATCCTTGGTGCCCAGGACCACCTGCTATATTTAACAAGTTCTGCTTTTTTGTTTTTGTTTTTCCGAGACAAGGTTTCTCTGTGTAGCCTTGGCCGTCCTGGACTCACTTTGTAGATCAGGCTGGCCTCAAACTCACAGCGATCCGCCTGTCTCTGCCTCCCAAGTGCTGGGATTAAAGGCGTGTGCCACCACGCCCAGCTTGCTTTTTTTTTTTTTTTTTTTTTTTTTTTAAGTTCTGCTTTTTGTAAGCAGGATATAGAGGGGAAAGTGAGAACTCAAAAGAGACAAAAGCTAAGTACAGAGAATAAGGGTGTGAGGACTCACACGAGATCTGCTAGCTCTTCTCAAGGAAATAAACTGGTGAATGCTATGTCTGTCAGAAGACAGGTCCCTCAAAAAAGAACTGCCTTCTAAGACCTCTTGCCTTCATTGTAACCAGTGAGAACACTGGAGGACTTACTGCTCCCAAAGACTGATGGGCCAGTGGGCCAGATCCCAAATGTTGTCCCTGGAATGAGAGAGAAAGCCCTTGGCCCCAGTTGGCATCTGACTTGACCATCCGTATCAGTATTACAGAGTCTTGGGTAAGTCTTGCAATCATTTCCTCCTTGTTAGTGGGGTTTTCCACTTAGTTCTGAACTCATATTCTAGACAATTGGCCTCCAACTCTTGTTGGATTGTGGCATCAGCAAGGCTCCAGTGGTCACCTTAATACTGTAATACCTGAATGTGTTTCTCCTTAGTTGGACAGAGACCTGTTGACAAAAAACAGAGACCCCAGATATCTTCAGCCCCTTACAGAATTCCACTATCTCTCCTCCAGGCCTTCCCACTAGTCACATAGAGGCTGCTGACGTGTCAGGGTTAAAGGATTAAAGGATTCTTAGCTTTTCTTCACTGCTAATATTTTTTTTTTCTAACCTGAAGCCAATAAATGAAAACGAGAATTTGAGTGAAAAGCAAATTAAATTAAGAATCAAATGAAGGCTGGTAGTGATAGCATCTGCCTTTAATCCCAGCACTCAGGAGGCAGAGGCAAGCTGATCCTTGTGCGTTTAAGGCCAGTCTGGTTTGCAAAGCAAGTTCCAGGACAGCTAGAGCTATCTACAGAGAAACTGTCTCAAAAGGGGGGGGGGGGGGGTGACGATGAGAGCACAGCTTACCACGTTCTTTGGAACAGAGCTGTAGCTCTGGCAGATCCAAGAGGGTCACTTGGAACTGTGGCTGTGAGAAGTCAATGAACAGCCCAACAGTGTTCTAGAGAACTAACAACAACCCAAACCCCAAACAAGGAAAATGGCAAGAAATAAAGAACAAGCAGAAATTAATGGAGACTAAAAGAATATGCAAATCAGTTGAGTTGGTTTCTAGAAAGAAAGAGAAGGGGTAGAGACAGAAGGAAGGAAAGTAAAAGAAAGATTAACAAACACCCAGCTAAACTAATGAGGATTGTTAAAAGAGGTGTTTTTTAAATTAATTCGTTCACATTACATCTCAGTGGTTATCCCATCCCTTGTGTCCTCCCATTCCTCCCTCTCTCCCATTTTCCCCTTATTCCCCTCCCCTATGACTGTGACTGAGGGGGACCTCTTCCCCCTGTATATGCTCATAGGGTTCAAGTCTCTTCTTGGTGTTTTTTTTTGTTTGTTTGTTTGGTTTGTTTTTTATTATTTATTTAATGTATATAAATGCTGTGTCTGCATGTACACCTGCAGGCCAGTAGAGGGCACCAGATCACAATATAGATGGTTATGAGCCACCATGTGGTTGCTGGGAATGGAACTCAGGACCTCTGAAAGAGCAGACAGTGCTCTTTAACGGCTGAGCCATCTCTCCAACCCTAAAAGAGGTTCTTGTTTTGTTTTGTTTTTCGAGACAGGGTCTGTCTATGTAGCCTTGGCTGTCCTGGACTCACTTTGTAGATCAGGCTGTCCTCGAACTCAAAGCGATCCGCCTGCCTCTGCCTCCTGAGTGCTGGGATTAAAGGCGTGCGCCACCACCGCCCGGCTAAAAGAGGTTCTTGAGGGAGAAGAAACATGACAAAGGTCAGTGACTCAGATCCACAAAAGGAGCGTCTCAGAAACAGTGCAGTAAGGTGCAATAAAATCCTTTAGCACACTTTCCTGGCCATATAAATAGCTGTTCAAAGTATTAACAGTGACCTCAATACTATATGAAGAGGGGAGGGAAGGTGTGAGCAACTGAAGTTCCTTGTATTCAAGGAAAGTGGCCACTGTTCAGTTTTAATGATTTGTTAGCATATTTTAAACAAGGCTTCCTGTAATAAACATTGTGTCATGCAAGAACGCTAATGTGGCAGACTTCCAGTCTACGCTTGGCCCCAGCATCGGCTGAGCCTTGGACACTTTCAGGTTGGTGACAATTTGGAACAGCTCACTGGACCTGACACAGTCCGTCCATCCCCTGTGCTTTCCACACATCTATAAACCTGAACACTTGAGAAGCTGAGGCAGGATGCTGTGAATTCGAGTCCAGCCCGGCCTACGAAGCGAGACACTTCTCAAAAAAGTGGTAAGTGAGGGGTCCGGTCACAAGTGCTGGCTGCTCTAGGAGAGGACCCAGTTTCAATTCCTAGCACCCACTCTCGGTGGCTCACTGTCATCTGTGACTCTATTTCCAGGGGATCTCGCACCCTTTTCTGGCTTCTGCAGGTTGTTGCATGATGCACATACATACATGCGGACACACAGATGCACATACACACATGCGGACACACATGTATGTATGTGCATCATACATAAGTCTTTGACAAACAGTGGAGACAAGCCATGACCCTGTGTGGTTGTGAGGAGCATCTGCAGCCTGAGCCATGTCGACAGCTCTGTGTGCGTCGCACAGGACCTCACAGGCTTGCTCTTAGCATGGCTTGATGTGACTTAGCTTTTATGTCACAGTGCTGCACTCGTGAGGAGTGGGAAGAGGGCTCAGTTGGTCAGGTGCTCCCTGTGCACGTGTAAGGACCTGAGTTAGATCCCTGAACCCAAGTGAAGAAGCTGGGTGTGGTGGCATATGTGACTCCAAGGGAAGCAGCAGGCATCTTCCTTCCTGTCAGTCCAGCTTACTTGGCGAGCTCCGGACCCTGTCTCAAAGAACAAGGGAGATGATATCAGAGAGATAACACCCAAGGTTGATGGCATTTTAGACTGGCATAATAGGAATCCAGTTAAAAAAAAAAAATCAGTGTATTTTCTGGCCATTACTATGTTGTGTAGAGAAGAGGGTGTGGGACTGCTAGACAAAGGCCAGTTGCATGACAAGCTCTGCTCAGCCCTCCACATGCTGCCCTCCTCTAAAGCCTCCTATACACACCATAGGTAGGTGTCAAGGCCTTTTTTTTGTTTGTTTGTTTTAAATAATGGAAAGATGTCATTCATAATAGGGGAGAATGAGCCGATGTGTATGGCTGGAAAGTGGAAGAAAGTCTAGATCTGGCTCTGGAGCCAACATCAGAAAACCCAAGCAAGTGCCAAATCCCTGCCATGAGGCACACACAGAGCAGAGGGGTTTGTAAGGGCTTCTTGGATCCCCTGGTTAGATGAGTGAGGAAGAGGGCGAGGATCGGAGACATGGCTCAGGAGGACCTGGCTTTGGTTCCCAGCTCCCACATAGTGGCTCACACCCATCTGTAACTCCGGTTCCAGGTGCTGAACCTCTCTTCTAGCCTTCATGGAAACCAGGCATGTATGTAGTACATATACATACATGTATTCAAAACACCCATACACATTTTTAAACAGCATTAAAACATTTTAAGATTATGTTAAAATATAAGAGTCATGTGAGGAGTCAGGTGGGGCTGCCATTCTCCTGCCCCTGATGGCCGTGTGCTTGGACAGTCAGTCTTCCCTGGGCTTTGTGACCCTCTGAACTTTTTAACATAAAAACAAAGTTACGTGGAAATTACTGTTCTCCTGTAGTGTGGAAACAGAAAGCAGTGATGTCATCTCTGTCCTGCTGGGCTCAGTAACTATTTCTTGGGAAGTGAACTAGCAGGTCATGACTGGTTCTTACACACTGCCTCCCTACTCCACTGTCTTAATAGTCCTGGAATGAGGATGTGAGGTGACTGATACCCCAAGAACATGCCAGCCAGCAGGTGGAGGGTGAGTTAGGTGTCGTCACTGCTCTCCAGTTTGGATGCCAATTATGAAAACAGCACTTTGCTAGATTGAATCCCTCATAACTTCATTCTCTGAAATGTCACCAAGTCTGCAGAAGGCTGATTCCTACAGACAGGCAGCAGCCATAAAAGCGCGGGCCATTTGTATAGTTTGTGATTATAGGAAAAAAAATGCTAAGTGAAGTTTAGATGCGAAGAACTTCAGTCATCTCACTAAGGGGGCAATGAAATGCAAGTTTATAAAAAAGTGATTAGCTTTTAAAAAGGAACATCAGGGGCTGGAGAGGTGGCTCAGAGGTTAAGAGCACTGGCTGCTCTTCCAAAGGTCCTGAGTTCAATTCCCAGCACCCACATGGTGGCTCACAGCCAGCTATAATGAGATCTAGTGCCCTCTTCTGGTGTGCATGCAGGCAAAACACTGTGTATCCATGATAAATGAATAAAATCTTTTTAAAAAATTAAAAGGAACACCAGATTTGTTTTAAATTTAAAAACACTCTTATTAAGCATATTTGATTTTTTTGTTTTTTGTTTTTTCTTTAAAAGTCAACTTGGTGTCATGGAATCTAGAAAAGCCAACAAAACTATTCTTTTGGAATCAGCCCAGAACCCGGTGGTTCTGTGAGTGGCTCTCCACTAAATCCCTGCCTGTGCTGCAGGGATGCAGCTCTCAGCAGAGGCAAGATGGTAGCCAGGATCGACAGCCTCAGCTCTCTCCAGTTGAACGCTTTTAGATTTCTCTGTAGTTGGGGAGCCCCAAGCCCGCCTGATACTCAGGAGGGCTTTGGGAGTGAAATGCAGGGTCTATGGCTGGACCTGGTCCCTCCTTCCTCCTGGAATCAGAGACAGAGGAGAAGCAGCCTCCCCACAGGAAAACTGGGGCCGCTGCTAAAAGGGGAATAAGAGTCACACTCAAATGTACAGACTCAATGTACAAACACGTGTATACATATGTAAAACAGCCACTAAGAGCGTAGGCTCTGGAACCAGACTGCCTGGATTCTAATCTGGCTTTCAGTTCTTATCTTGGGCATGAAACTGAAACTCTGTTCCTCAATGTCTTCATCTGTACAGTTTATTACTAGGGGTAAAGGTCGGGGATTCTGACATAATCCCTCACATCCAGGACTCAGGTCTTGGCATACAGTTCAGTGCTCAAAAATGGGCGTGGTTCACTTCACTGTTACCCCACAAGGACCTTGTTTCCCTGCGGGACCCTCTTTCTGCTGCCAGGCTGTATAGCCCCACTGCCAGTCAGGAGCCCTGGTTCCTGCTCCTTCGTTTAGGAGCACTCAGTCCCTGCCCCCTCAAGCAGCCACCTCAGGGTTGTGAGCACTGGATTGTGGGTCCTGAGACTGCTCTACCCATCAGTCTCATTGCTGGAAGCAGAAGTCAAAGGAGCAAGCCTGACAGGACAGGAATTAAATGAGATGGTGAGATACAAGGCTCAAAGACCCTGTGGAGCACGCCCAGTTCTCTCTCAGAGGAGGAGGAATTGGACCAGTACGTTATCCTCAGTGCTCTCCCCCGGGAACTGCCCCGTAAGTTATCCTCAGTGTCCAAGGCTCCTGATAGCATGAATCTCACTCAGTGGCTGCACCTCCATGCTTAATAACACTCCAAAAGCTTTATGTCGCAGGGGACTTCAGTGCATGAGTTCTGAGGGGACACAACCACTGGCCATCACTGTTTGAAAGGCAGGATTACCTGCTTCACAGCCCCAGGTTCTGAAGTAGCAGGTGTCTTTCCTCTGGCTCCCTCACTTCTTGTGAAGATACCCATGACACCTGACACTTGGCGACATGTCTAATCCCAGCTTTTATGTACTGCCCATGTTCTGGATTCCAGACATGTGGTGGGATAGCATCTCTAAAACCCTTTTTACATTGGTGGGGTCACCTAAAGCAGGAAGTGGCATGTAGTGGAAAGTTTCGGTGTCTATTAAACCTCAGTTATGGCCGGGTGTGGTGGCGCACACCTTTAATCCCAGCACTCGGGAGGCAGGGACAGGCGGATCGCTGTGAGTTCGAAGCCAGCGCCTGGTCTACAGAGTGAGTCCAGGACAGCAAGGACTACAAGAGAAACCCTGTTTTGGGGGGCGGGGGGACAAAAGACAAAACAAAACCAAAAAAACCCCCAACTCAGTTATGTAAACATGTTTTTGTTATGCTCCCAGGTGTGGGATATGGGGCTGATTCAGACTGTTCACAGCAGCAGATTATCTGCCTCGTGTGGGCTCTGAGAGGGACTCTTTGCCAGCTGCAGATAGTTTAATTCTGAGGACTCTGGAGAGGGAATTCATGCCAGAGCCCGGGGAGGGGGGAGGGAGGAGAGAATGCTGCTGCTCCTAGTTGCTGTTGATGCAGTTTGACGAGAAGTTGGAGATGTTCTGAAACAAAGATTGGACTTGCTCCAAGGAACCCAACGACCCTAAACAGCAGTAATCAGTGTAAGGCCTCCGTCCCTTCTCCCCACTAACCTTTCTCTGCTACCTAGTGTTGGGAGGTTGGAAGATTTTAAGATGGATAAGAGTTGGAAGGGAGCTAGACACATTAAGAAACCAAATAAAATACAAGTTTTAAAAGTAACACCAACAGTTTGGAGCGTTTGTTTGTTTCTCAGATGGGGACCTTTCCCTATGCCCAGCTGCTGACAGCCTTTGAGATGCAGTCGCTCTACCACCGTGGAACATGGCGTCAGGCATGTGCATGCGTGAGAAATGAGCTTTTTGTTTCTTACCTCAATGTGGCCCTGCCTGCCAAATAGAAAAAACAAAAATGGTGCTGAGAAAGGACAAAGAACACATCTTGTCTTTGGAGACCAAATGCTCACATGGGCATCTGATGTCTGGGACCTATCGGGGACTCAAGTGGGGCTGTGTATGCCCTTTCTGGGATTGTAGATGATTGGGGAAATCTGTAATCCACCCAAATTGCTCCTTGAGCAAATGTGGAAACTGAGGCCCAGAGAGACCAAGAACTTGGTAGACTATGTTGGCAGCAGAGCCCTTTGATAGGCTCCGAAATCCATCAGCCATGATCTCCACCTGATATGTAGGAAGATGGAGGCCTGAGGAAGGGACAAAACCGATTAGAAACAGTCCCCACTCATGACTCCCATGCCGTGTTCTTGGGGCAGTGTCTGGGAAGGACAGGTACAGTGCCAGCCGGGATCAGCTCAGACCCTGTACACACCTGGACAAGGAGGGCTGAGGCTGCCTAGTGCCCCACCTCATGCCCAGCCTCCGTTTTCTTTTTCTTTCTTTCTTTCCTCTAATTCTTTTTTGTTTTGTTTTTGTGACAGGGTCTCACTATACAGTCCTGGCTGGCCTGGAACCTGCAGTATAGAACAGATTGGCCTTGAACTCACAGAGATCCATACCTCTGGCTCCTTAGTGCTGGGATTAAAGACGTGCACTACCATCCCCAGCCTCCCTTTTCTTGCTAAGGGAGCCCCAGTGTTACCTGGCTAAAAGACATCATTTCCCAGCCTCCCATGCATGAGGCCATGAAGTGAAATTCTTGCCACCCTTCAAAGCTAAAGCTGTCTAAGACTAGGAGAGTCCTCGAGGGAGGGGGAGGGAAGGGGGAGGGGAGGAGAGAGGGAGAGATCTGTATGGCCAGGAGCGCAAGGGAATTGAATTCTGCTGCAGCCATGCTTGGTTGTGTAGCACCAAGCAAGGTGCTGCCCTCAGAGTGTGGGGACTGTTTCAAGGAATATTGGAGAGCAGCCCATGAGAGGCCAGTGGAGTGCTCAGTTGGTGGAAATGCCATGATGGCACCTGGCCCTCCATTAGCATGCCGAGGGACAGATGCAGCTGTGGCACACTAGCCTGGGTTACGAGGCACCATCCAGATTCCTGGGGCCAGTCAAGAGAACACAGTTGCTCTTTCCTTGGTGAGCAGCCTTTCTCTCTTACAGTAAAGAATGGCTTTGGGGGTTTTATATCTGATTTATTTTCATTTTATGGTAAATTTTATAATTTGCTTAAGCAAAATCCGTTAAATCTCTAGGTATAGTAACTGGCCTCTATTGAACAAACAGCAAGCTCAACGTGCAACAAAGGTCAAACTTCAAAAGCCCCCCTCTTCCTTCTGCTGCAGTCAGACGAGCTCCTAGAAAAGCCCTGAAATACTAATAACCTCCAGAAAGAAGGCTCAGAGGTCACCATCAGACACAGTGCCTTCCGGTGATGAGCAAGCACACATCTGAGCTGGAGGTACTGTCTGAAACTGAAAGAGGCCGGCTGGCACACACAGCTGTCAGCGAGTGTGTCGGGAAACTGGCCATGGTGATTACATGATTGGGAGGCTACTCTCCTAAGCACACTCATGAGCCACCTGCCCGCCCGGCCACACAACCAGACGCTAACAAATGTGTTCTTCTTGCATTCTTCAGTCTTCAGCAGAAGAACTTGCATTTTCATTTGACATTCCTATTTTCAGCTAAAAATGTCACTCTTCAGCTGCCTTTGGATTTTCATAATGTACTCTTCTCCACCCATGTCTTGAATTTAAAAGCTTAAGTTTTAGAAGGGTGTTGTTGAAATAACTTAATTTCTGAAGGGTTTCAAGTTTGCTGAAAGTCTTTTTACAAATAAAAGTGGCTCTCAGGCTGGACATGCTTTTAGTCCTAGCACTCAGATCTCTGTGAGTTCCATGTTAGCCTAGTCTACGTAGTGAGTTCCAGGTCTTCCAGGGCTACGTAGGGATACCATGTCTCGAAAAGAGAGAAGGGGCGGGCGAGGAAGGGAGGGAGAGAAGTGACGCTTACGTTAGTTGCCATAACTCCTCAGCTAGGGTAGGGCCTCAGGAGCTGCTCCGTGAGCCACATTAGAATTTAACTGGCTTGAATGCCTACAGGTAACCTCAGCTACAAGGAGTCTGTATGTGCAGTAGCCCTAGCTAGAGAACAGGGTTTCACAGCACTCCTCCCCACCCTCCATGTTTGCTCTTTTGAGGCAGTCTTGCCTTTTATCCCACCTTGCCCTGGGATATATATAGCCCAGCATGGTCTCCAACCCAAAGAAGTCCTCTGCTTTAGTTCCCAAATCCATTCACTGCCATAGTCAGCTTTAGAAATGTTTTCAAAATTAGCTTCATATTACACAACGCTAAAGCTTGTGATAAGCTTGGTAAGTAGAGAGATGGCCAGCCTGATTCAAGGAAACTGTCCATCTTGCTGTTGCTAACTAATGATGATAATCAGTTGTCCCCAACTTCATTTCCTCCAACACCTCTGCCTGCAGAGCACATGTAAAACTCAAGTGGTTTTGTCAGCATATGTCAGAGCGACTTTCTTCTCTAGATATCAACCTCACTTTCATTTGTTCTCTATTCTTCTTTTGAGACAAGGTCTCTATTATTGTAGCTCTGGCTGTGCTGGAACTCACTATGTACCCAAACTCAGGCATCCACCTGCCTCTGCCTCCAGAGCGCTGGATTAAAGATGTGCACCATCTTGCTTGGCTCCATGCTCTCCTTGGGACAGATATACATTTCAAAGCCTCTTCTGTTACTCATCTGCCACACTGAGTCCCCCAGGTTGCCGTGGTGACCACAGCTCTCGGTGCTGTGTTCCATTCCTCCTTTGTCACACAGCCATCTAGGTCTGTCTTAGTCACAGAGATAGGACTGTGGCAGTGACCTTCCATTTCCACGTCACAGTCTCACAGGCACTTCACACCACTAGTGCATGTGATGCTGAGGAGAAGCCTGTGGAACAGGTGGCAGTGGAAAACCCAGCTCAGAGATTTAGAAACCAGTATGATGATGTCATAGAACTGGGACTCACCTCTTAAGAAAACCAACCCTTCTTTTAAGTATCGTGAATATTTAAGTTGGTAACTGTAGGGGCATGTATTCTTTGAATAAGTACTTACAAAGTCTTCCTAGGCATGATACTAGGCCCCAGGATTAAGAAACTCGCAGACTTTTAATCCTAGCACTCTGAGTTCAAGGCCAGCCTGGTCTACAGAGTGAGTTCCAGGACAGCCAGGGCTACCCACAGAAACCCTATCTTAAAAAAAAAAAAAAAAAAAAAAATCAAACAACAACAACAACCCCTCCACCACCACTCCCAAAAATAAACAAGCTCACAGACAATACCTTGCCAACATGGAAGCACAGGGATATTACTTCACAGGGCAACTTCAGGTGACAGTTGCAGCCTGTAGTCTCCATGGGGACAAGCCATGGGGCTAGAGGGAAGGCACAGTGGTTGATTGCTCAGATCCCAGTTTGCTGAGTTGCTGTCAGGGACTTTCTAAATAAATGATGTATGTTTAGCCACGAGTATTTTAAACCTATTAAAATTATTCATGCAATTCTATAAAGAAGCAGAAATAAATCTGGTCACAGCCTTGGTTCTAATATCTATTTTGAGAACATTCTTTGTAGATCTAACATGTAGGCCTTGCCTTCAAGGAACCAAAAGGTTGAACCTCCAGCCTTTGAGGCACATGAGCAATACAAGATGATGATTCTCAGAGTCAGAGGCAAAAAGCCACATGGTCAGGGGTGTCACCATTCCTGAGATGTGTTACTTGTGTGGCACTCTGGGCTGTAGGCTCCTCACAGGCAGGCAGTGTCTCAGGATCAGCTGTTAGTACAATCCTGCCAGGCTCATCATAGGAACTGTGACGTGAACCTGCCTGGCCAGCATCCCTGAGACCCGCCCCACCCTGAGTGGGTGCACCACGTCATTCCCTAGGGGAGTTCCCAGCACATGACTCCCGATGCTCCATCATCCAACCATACTCACCAGGAATCTTTCTTCCTCTTATTTGACTTTCATATGATTATTTAGTGGGATACTTTTTTTTTTTAATTTTTTAAATTTAAAAGGCACAAAAGAGCTGCACATGGTGGCATACCCCTTAAATCTAGCACTTGGGAAACAAAGACAGACAGATCTTTATGACTTCAAAGTGAGACTGGCCTACACAGTCAGTTCCAAGCCAGCCAAGATTACTTAGAGAGACCTTATCTCCCCCCCCCCCAAAAAAGGACAAAGGAACAGAAAGAAAGGAAAGGAAGAAGCCCTGTCCACCCCAACACAGTTTCTTCCCCCCACCAGGTCCTTTTCCCCACCCCTCACCCCCACCCCCCAGTTCCTTAATTCCACTTCCAAATTACCAATTAGAGTTTTTAAAACTGTGTTTACTGCTGTCTTAGGAAAATCATAAGCAAGGCTGGAGGGATGGCTCAGTTGGCTATATGCATGCATGAGGACCCCTCCACCCACATGAAAGCTATGACCACCAGCACACATCTGCAGTACAGGTGCAGAGACAGATCCCAGGGCCTTGCTGAGCAGCTGGTCTGGCCAAAATGGTGAGCACTGGGTTCAGTGAGAGACCCTGTCTCAAAAACTAAGGTAGAATAGAGGAAGGCAGCGTCAATCTCAGGCATCTATATGCTGACGCAGGCAAGTACACAGCATACACACACACACACACACACTACCATTATTGGAATCTACACAAAATTATGTGTGGACAAGCTCACCAGGATTTGGAGATGTCAGGCCAGTATCTGCGTAGGAGTGTAAGGCTTGATCCCAGGCATCTCTGAGAAGGTAGAAGAGAAGAGAGGAGGAGGGGTGGAAAAAAAGTTCTGCCTCAGTTTCCACCCACAGACACTCAGCAGCACTCACACTTTTCTGAAAAGCTAAACCAAACCAGAGGGTCAGACCTCAGTGGTAATTTTTCACTGTCTCACTAGTATCATAGCTGTATTTCCTCCTGGCACCTGCCTGAAGTAATAATTTTGTCATCTTCCATAGATTTGTGACTCCTTCAACCAACGTCAGGCATCTGGGATTTCCAGATTAGTTTTACTAAAAGAAACACAGTGATGGACCCAGAGACTTCGTTGTAATACATTTCTAAGAAATATTAGCCGGGCGTGGTGGCGCACGCCTGTAATCCCAGCACTCAGGAGGCAGAGGCAGGTGGATCGCTGTGAATTCGAGGCCAGCCTGGTCTACAAAGTGAGTCTGGGACAGCCAAGGATACACAGAGAAACCCCGTCTCAAAAAACAAACAAACAAACAAATAAAAACAAAAAGAAATATATGAGGTTACACATTACGGCCACTCTTTAAGACCCAGGACACGCTCTCCAGCCAACCAGCTTGGCCCATCAGCAGGGTGGGGCCTCCACAGCCAGTGCCGACTTGCTCATAGGGCCACGTAGCCCTAGTTTGCAGCTGTCACTACATCCCCTCATATCAACTGCACCTTAGCCCCGCCTCTGAATCTAGACTAAGGCAAAGGCCTCACGTGGGCCTGGTGACTGCTCTGTTTACCTAGCCATACAGCCTAACCTGGGCCTATCCCACTCCACAGTGAGTCAGCTGAACAGGGGGCGGGGAACCACCCTTCCCAGAGCAGGAACCCGACTGGGACACAGGCCACACGCACATCCCGAGAGACTGAAGTGGTTGGAAAAGGACCCAGAGCACTGGGACAACAGGTAAGGACAGAATCTGTATTGGTTAGAGGTGCTAAACAGGATCTGCTCACAATGCGTTTCTTTCCCTCCCTTGTCCTGTCTCCCACCACTTCCTAGGTAGTCTTTTTTTTTTTTTTTTTTTTTTTTTTCCTTTTTTAATTTGCTTCCCTCTTGGAATGAAATGAGAACAGAGCTTTCCTTTTCTGACCCCAGGCCCAGGGAGGGTCTGAACAATGATGCCTCTAATCTCTCTCTCAATAACTGGCCAGGAGGCCCTGAGGCTTGTGGCTCTCTGATGCTCAGACTTCAGACCAAAATTCTCACCAAGACCTACAAGCCCTCCGGGGTCTGGGCCTCTCCCCTCTTTTCTGGCTTCCTCCCTCAGAGTCCTTTGAGCAGCTAACTTCAGTCTCAGGGGTCAGGTATCCCCAAATGCAGAGGGCATCCTCACCTCAGGACCTGTGTGGTGGCACTGTCTCCCTGGAATGCTCTTGCCCACCCAGACCTGTAAGCTTTTACTCAGACGTCTCTCACCCCCACAGCAAGGGTCCCCTAGTCCCTACTGCTACTCTCTGCTCTGCACCCCACTTCATCTTCCCTGCCCAGGTCTTTCCACCACCTGACAGCCTACAAAGTCTTGGAGCTTTTTAATCCAGGTCTTCACAGCGAAGTCCCTACCTCAGAGAGTGATCATTTTGTTCCCCCACCTCTCGCTGCGGGGAACCAAAACAGCGTCTGGCCTTAGGAGGTGCTAGTAAGTGCATGTGGAATAAGCAGACAGTTGTTATGGGTGGAATGGTCTCTGTCTGTGCTAGGTGCTGTGATAAACGTGCAGCTAACTCATTTAAATAGTCTTCCAATGGCTGGATAACTCTGTGGTGAAAGTAAATGTTGTTTATTCTATGGTTGTTACAAAGTAAACGACATGGAGCCTTGCACATTCTTTGCTCCCAGTCCCAGGTAGGCAGGGGGAGCCTCTCCAGTCCTAGCTGCTGCTCTGCCTCTCCTGGACCTTCACTGGGCAAACAGCATTTCCTGAGTCCTGTTCCTTCTGGCACTGAATAGCCCTGGAAGGAGAGGGCACATGCTTGTGTCTGAGCAACAGCCGTCTCCTTGCCGATTCATCACACTCCGGGGCTAATGTGGCCTTACAGGAGCTGTTACTCTGCCACATTAACCCACGCTTCTGTTTTCTGAAGGAGAGATGACTTTCCACAGGAACAAGTGGGAGTCCTACAGCTCCGGCACTTTGGAACAAAGTGTCCTCATTTTTTTTTTTTTTTAAGTTCAAAGATGGGGGCTGATGGACCCCTCTCCAGCACTGCTGATTCCACCGGGCCTGGTATGCTGTGGTGTACACTTGCGGAGAGCTCTGGGATGGAAATTTGAAAGGTGGTGTTGGGAAGGGAAGTCCCCAGGAGCAAGGCCTGGATGGGTTCCTGTCAGAGAAGCCAACTGCTTGTATGGACTGAGCAAACTCTTCCATTGTCACACTACTTTCCATGTTCCCTACCAGGGTTCTAGTTTCCCTTTCTATGCCCAGTCATTCTTCAGGGGACTTTCTACAGGTGGCAATTGGAAGAATGTTTATCTAGGTGTCCGGTGACATTTCTGGGGAGATGTGAACAAATATCTATTCACCTCAGACAAAGAACCAATGACAGCCCAACTGAAATAATGGTTCTCAGCCTTCCTAGTGCGGCAGCCCTTTAATGTAGGTCCTCACGCTGTGGTGACCCCAGCCATAAAAAATTTTCATTGCCACTTCATTACTGTAAATTTGCTAGTTATGAGTCATAATGTAAATATCCGTGTTTTCTGATGGCCTTACATGACTCCCACGAAAGGGTCAGTCAATCCCAAAGGAGTTGCAACCCGCAGGCCGGGGACCACTGAACTAAAATAGTCCATGTCTACTGTAGTAAACTAAGTAGTTTAGCTGGCTTGAAGGAGCCCAGGGGCCTCAGAGGCAGCTACATCACAGAACAGCCCACCCCAGCATGAGTGACGATTGCAGAGAGCTCCCCAGAAGAGTCCTGTCGCCCCTCGCAACTGTTCACTGCTTACGTAAGCTTGGGGAGGACTTTGTGAACCTTAACTGCCTGAGCTTCTCAGAGTCTTGTCTGCTCCCTTAGCTTCCTGCGTCCCTCTGGCCTCCCACTCACTCCCAGGTGGAACTGTTGTTTCCATGGGGAAAAAACAGCTGCACACTAGGTTTTCAGGGTTCTCTTCCCGGTGTCTGCTTTTCTCCTTCTGTAACTTTACAGAGACCCTGGGCTTGGCACCCGCGATTCACACTTCACACCGGCTACTGGGGAGGACAGGCAAACAAACAGAGTGGGACAGAGTTTCGATCTAGGAAATGCAGAGGGGCCCGCCCACAGCAGGTTTCTCCTAAACATTTGGGGACCGAATAAGGACTAGCAGATACACGAGGTGCTGTGGTCTAAGGTGCCGTGTGGGGTGCGTGGGTCTAAGATTTAGGGACAGTCTTAGAACTGAGCAATTCACCGTATGAACTGTGGATGTCTTTCAAGACAGAGGGGACAGCACTGTCGAAGCCGGAAGGCATGGTTAGCAGGCTGTTTTAGAGCTAGCAAGCCGGTTGGAATGTGTGAAATGCAGTGACTAGTTGGGGGGTAAGGTTAGAGGCATGTCCACCAGGGGTCAGTCATGACGGTTTTTAAAGCCATGTTGAAGTCTGAGATGAATTCTGCTGTCAGGAGCTGGGTGTGGCTTCACCTGCAGGTAAAAAGTGTCTGAGGGTTACCTCCCAGATTTCTGGCTCAGTTCATAAGTGTATTGGTGGGGCTGCGGTCAAGATTTGGTAAAACTTCAAGATAGTCTTCTAAAGGTAATAGCCAAAAACAAAAGCAAACAAAACAAAACAAAACAAAAAACAAGTGGAGCTTGGGCTGGAGCCTCCCTGTGCAGGAATCCCTGCCTCACACTTTCCATCCTTCAAGGTCACAGGCGGGTCTTCTCCCTCTTGGAGGAAGAAGGAGGCTTTTTCCTGCTACCCCATGGAGTCCATTGTTTGAGTTCCTGTGGGAAGTGGTCCCTCCAGACAAGTCCACTCCCAATGGGGAGCAGATGCCTAATGGTTCCAGCACCGGTGGTTGGTTCCTGCATTTTCAACCAGGGCAGGCCAGAATCCTGAGAGCGTGGGAGAGAGGGTGACAACAGAGGTAACACCTAGGGACTTGAAGGCGCTTCTAAATCAAAGGAAGCGGGAACCTCCTTTTCAGAACGAGCAGTGGGGCGCCGTGTCAATTCAGCTCTCCTCTGCCTCAGTGCCTAGTAAGTCAACGGGTCTGAGGAACCACGACCCACAAGGAGCCCCTCGGGAGAACCACGGGCTCTAAGTCTCTAGGTACGCAAGTGGAGGGCTGCAGACTCGGGCTGGCCTTCCCGTTGCGTACTCCCGGTCTCTTTGGATACCGGAGCCTGAAGGAAACCTGAAGCTGGTTGCGCAACTCGTGGGAGTAGGGGGTGGGTGGGGGAAGGGGAGCGACAATAGACTGTCAAAGTGGCTTCTGTAGCCGCAGGGCATCCTGGGCGTCCCAGACAAGCACACTGGGTGCGCATGCGCTATAGGTATTACAGGCGACCTAGCTGGATTTCTGCGCAGGCGCTATAACACACAGTGGAGCCCCAGCTTACCCTGGGCTCTGAGCCTTAGGACAGTGAAGTGTAGGTCGCCGAGGGGTCGTGGAATCGTGAGATATGGGGGGCATACGAAGGACTGTGCCTGGACAGTTGGCACTCTCCCTTGTACTCAGTGCATGAAGTGTGCAGACTCTGTGCCTATGTGCTCCCATTTCTAAGGGAAGGGACCGGTTAGGTTTGTCTTGAGTTACTGCCCAGCAAGGATGAGGGGGAAAACAGCAGCCAGCAATAAAAGAATATGCATATTTCAGTCTGGGGGCGTGCTCTCGCACTGCTGACCTCACCTTTGCTGCTTCCCGTAGGCTCAAACGCTACTTCTGTGCTGCAGTCTGTATTCCCACAATGCGGGTGAAAAATCATGTTTCGAGACAGGCTTTCTCTGTGTAATAGCCCTGGCTGTCCTGGACTTGCTCTGTAGACCAGACTGGCCTCGAACTCTCAGCTATCCATCTGCCTCTGCCTCCCAAGTGCTGGGATTACAGACATGCGCCACCACGCCCAGCACAATGAGACTTTGAGCTTTTAAGTGTTTGGATTTTTAAAGACTGTGAGACTTTTAAAAGTTGTAATGTTTTACATTTTTATATTGATACTAATGTGTGCTTTTGGATGAACAAGAAATAAAAGGTTATGGCTTAGCAGTGATGTATTTGTGTCTCAGATTGACAAGAAATCAATTGTGCTAGTTAGTTGTATGTCAGTTTGACATAAACTGTGGTCATCTGAGAGGAGAAAGCCTCAACTGGAGGGAAAAAAAATGCCTCCATAAGACCAGGCTGTAGACAAGTCTGTAGAGCATTTTCTTAATTAGTGGTCAGCGTGGGAGCCTGGCCCACAGTGGGTTGGTACCACCATGGCCTGGTGGTCCCGGGTTCTACAAGAATGCAGCCCAAGCTAAGCCATGAGGAGCAAGCTGGTAAGCAGCACCACTCCATGGCCTCTGCATCGGCTCCCGCCTGCAAGAAGCAGAGACTTTTACACAAAGCCACAACATCCTGGATTCGTGCTTAAAAGGCCTGGTGGTGACTGTCTGGAGATCAGAGAGAAAAAGGAGGCCATGACCTGTTTAGGGGATGCTGTAACACCAGTGAGGGGCAGGGCAGTGGAAGAAGTCTGTGTGACAGGGATAGGAGTGAGAGGAGACTTGGTGACACATGGGAGGGATGGTAGAGATGGGAGTTAGGGAGGACATGGGTTGGGGCAAAGGTACAAAGGGAGAAATGACTCATCGGAATGCCCTCAGTGCTGTGGGTCATGCAGGGTCACAGGACTGGTTTCACCTCATCACGGTACAGCTACCTCCTGGCATTCCTGCTACCTGTGAGCAAGAAGGACGTACCTCGGTCGTTAGTAGTGCTAGTGAGCTGCCACGGCACAGGTACCTGAGGAGTCTGAGGTGGGTGTGTAGCTCAGAGTCTGTCCTGGGGGCAGGCTCCAGGATGACAGGGAAGTGACCTCTACTCTGGGAGACAGGCAGGATGGGGCATCCAGCAGGAGTGGCCTGCCCCACAGAGGGCAGGAAGCATGACAGAGTCACACTTTACCGGGTAAAGGGAAGAACCCAGAAGGCAAACTCCCCTGGGCATTTCACCTAGGCAGGAAATGCTGTGTTTTTAAGAGGTATTAGTCTGGGCTGCTTTGAGTGGCTGCAGACTTTCAGGCGGGACGATGAAGCGTGGGTGTGTGCGGTGCGCCCCCCCCCACCCTTCCCCCCCCTCACCACCCTTCCCCCTACCCCCCTCACCACCCTCTCCCCCCTCACCACCCCCTCACCACCCTCCCCCCCCCACCACCCTTCCCCCCCTCACCACCCTTCCCCCCCCTCACCACCCTCCCCCCCCTCACCACCCTCTCCCCCCTCACCACCCTTCCCCCCCCACCACCCTCCCCCCCTCACCACCCCGCACCACCCTCTCCCCCTCCACCCCCTCACCACCCCCCTCACACCACCCTCCCCCACCACCACCCCCCCCCCTCACACCCTTCCCCCTACCCCCCTCACCACCCTCCCCCCTACCACCCGTCCCCCCCTCACCACTCCTTCCCCCCCCTCACCACCCTCCCCCCTCACCCCACCCTCTCCCCCCTCCCACCCTTCCCCCCCACCACCTCCCCCCCTCACCACCCTCACCACCCTCTCCCCCCCTCACCACCCCCTCACCACCCTCCCCCCCACCACCACCCCCCTCCCCCCCGCACCACCTTCCCCTACACCCCTCACCACCCTCTCCCCCCACCCCCTCCCCCTCACCACCCCCCTCACCACCCTCCCCCCCCACCACCCTTCCCCCCCCCCACCACCCTTCCCCCCCCCCACCACCCTCCCCCCTCACCCCTCACCAACCACCCTCCCCCTCACCACCCTCCCTCCCCACCACCCCCACCACCCCCCCACCCACCCTCCCCCCCCTCACTTCCTCCTCCCCATGGAGCGGTGTTATACTAAATGCGCCTGTCTGTGTGTTTGGAGGAGGAGGACTATGGTGCTGTGGTGGAGCCCAGGGCCTCCAGTGTACTATGCAACAGCACCTACCGCTCAGCTCCTCCTCTTGGATAAGAAAGAGCCTGACTGATTTTTGACGCTACAGGAGCCCGAAGTGGAGACATTGAATTTTTAGAGAGACATTGGATTTTAAGGAGACTTGGAGTTTTAAAGAGACTGAATTTTTTTTTTTTTTTTTTTTTTTGAGACTGAGCTTTTAAAGGGTTTGAATTTGTAAAGACTGATGGTAATATCAATACGAGACCTTGAGGACGACGGAAAAAGGAAAGTTATGCTTCATAAGTGATGTGTTTGTGTATCAAATTAACAAAGGGTCGACTGTATGGCTAGTTTTTATGTCACAAGCTAGAGTCAAAGGACAGACCCTCCACTGAGAAAATGCACATTATAGGCAGGCCTGTAGGGCACATTTTTTTTTTTTTTAAGCTTATTCATTCATTTACTCCACATCCTGAACACAGCCCCCTCCCCACTCTCCTTCTGGTCCTACCGTCCCACCCTCTTTCCCCCCTTCCTCCCATCCCCCCTCTCAGAAAAGGGGAGTCCCTCCCCTCCTTACCTCGTATTAACCCACCCCAGCACATCAAGTCATATCAAGACTGAACACATCCCTCCTTCTCCGGGGCCAAGCCAGGCAGCCCTGCTAGGGGGAAGTGTTCCAAAAACAGGCAACAAAGTTCATGTCAGAAATAGCCCCCATTCCACTTGCCAGAGGACCCACATGAAGACCACGCTGTCCATCGGCCACACATGTATAGGGAGTCTAGGTCCAGACCATGCTTGCTCTTTGGTTGGGGCTTCATTGTCTGTGAGCCCCCAGGGGCCTAGGTTAGTTGACTCTGTTGGTCTTCTTGTGGAGTTCTTGTCCGCTCCAGCTCCTATCCTTCCCACACACACTCCCCACCCCCCCAGCCCCCCACCCCTGGCTCTCCAAGCGCCACTCCACGTTTGGCTGTCAGTCTCAGCATCTGTTTCAACCCCCTGCTGACTGGAGCCTCTCAGAGCGCAGTTATGCTAGGCTCCCGGCATATTCTTAATTGGTGTGGGTGGTGCCATCCCTGGGCTGGTGGTTCAGGGTTCCATAAGGAAGCAGGCTGAGCAATTCATAAGGAGCAAGCCAAAAGGCATCACCTCTGCATCAGCTCCTGCCTCCAGGTTCCTCCCTCACTGCTTCTGGTGATGATGGTCGCGTGGAAGTGTCAGTGAAGCCACCCTTTTCTCCTCAGCTTGCTTTGGTCATGATGTTTCATCCCAGCAACAGCAACCCTACCCACGACAGGTTCCAGATGCTGTGGATGGAGCTGAACAGCTCAGGACGGAAGGCATGTAGGGAGTGCTTTTAGAGTCACCTGCCTTTCTGTTTAAATGCTATATCCGTTTAGCTGTGGTTCTGGTGACACTGTGCCAGCTCCCAGCCTCACCTGCTCTGCAGCAACTGCTCCATGCACACCTGCTGAACTGGATGAGGAGAGCTTACTAGCTCATCTGACTTTTGACACATGGGAAGGGAAACTGAGGCCCTTGACCCTGTCTTTTTTTTTTTTTTTTCTGGCTACATCGTGGATGCTCTGCTAGGTTTGGTTTCTAGAGTCCAGGGTCAGTCAAATATGGAATTTTGTGGGGAGAGATTATGAGCTTGAGACACAGACAGACTGGTGTAAACCCCAGCTCCTCGTCTTTAAGATGGGATAGTAACTCCTGGCGATGGTCTCGGCGTGCTGTGGGACACAGGTGGCAGGAGGCAGCTGTTCTGCCTTTTTGTTCAGGAGGATTGGGGCTGCATTCTCATCCTTCCTCACCCTCTGCGCCCTGCAGGGAGCTTCAGAGAGCAGTCATGTCCGTCCTGTACCCATCTCTGGAGGACCTGAAGGTGGGCCAAGTCATCCAGGTAAGGAACCAGGCTCCCTTTGCCTAGAGTCTCTGATGGTGGCCTTGACGATTAACCCTAGTAACTAAGGCTTGCCTTGGGGGAGATTCTGGGTACCGGGAGCCCATGCTTGGCGATTAACTCTAGTAACTAAGGCTTGCCTTAGGGGAGATTCTGGGTACTGGGAGCCCATGGGAATTCACGGGAACCCCTAGGACCCAGTACAGAGGCTGATGGGTAAAGAGAGAGTCCAGGAGTCAAGACCCATGGGATTAAGGCAGAAGTGGAAAAGACAAAGCGGCCACAGTGATGTGGGTTCTGGTACTTTCCCTATCCTCTGAAGGAACACCCCAGGTGTTTCCCCAGGAAACCTAGGGTTCAGGCTCAGCCTGCTCGGCCCCAAACAGGCTCTTCAACATCTACCCCAACTCCTCCATGCTCCCAGAAGCCTTTGAGAAATTTAGCCATTCTCCCCGATAACCTGGATGGGAGTTGGGCTTTCATGCTTGGCTGCTATGGGTAGAAAATGCCACAAGCACCTGAGAACTTTCTGCCAGAAAAATGCTTGTCCTTTTTATGTTATGGACGTTTTCTCTGCATGTGTGTGCATGTACCTTGTGCATGACCAGTGCCCACAAAGGCCAGAAGAGGGAGTCAGCTCCTCTAGACTGCGATTGTAGATTGCGATTGTAGTCAGGTGCGATGTGGGCGCTGGGAATTAAACTCAGAGGAGCAGATGCTTTTAACCACTGAGCCATCTCTCTAGCCCCAAGAGGGCCACATGTTAAAAGTATACACTTTTGATGTTTAGTTAACACTTTGTGGCTATACATACTCGTGGGGTACATGTGACATTTAAGCCTGCGTACACACTGTGCTGGTCAGATCCGGGTGGCTGGCACATCCATTCTTACTTCAGGCTTGTATCGGTTCTTCAGGCTTGGAACACTGAAACTCCTCTCGACTAGCTGTTGCTAGCCGTTGCTGAGTGTGAACTGTAGTTACTCTATTATGCTACAGAGCACCGTCCATTGAGATTTGGTGTGGGTGAACCTGGGCAGTATTTGACTTTGTATACCTGGCTTATATCATCTATATATGTAGAGGCCACATTTACATGCAGTTTGAAGCCTTGAGGGTTCCAGGACACCCCACCACCACAAGTCTACAGCCATACTCAATGTTCAGCGGCCCTGCCTCAGGAGGTCTCAGGCTCTAAGAGTTCCTGGGGTCCCAGTTACATCTGAGCAACACCCCATGTTCTTTCCCAGGCCCAGGCCAGAGCCTCACCCATGATGCCCACCCTGTCGGCCCCGATGGCTTCTGCACCCCCACTTTCAGGTGAGTGAGCCTGATCCCATTGTTCACACCATGACAGCCGCCACGCCACCACACACACCCAGCACTGCTGGGCCTGCCACCCAGGCACGAGAGAGAGCTTGAGGCTCCTGTTCCCAGGACCCGGCAGGCCCATTTCTCCTGGGTGTGTGGGCTGAGCTGACCCTGAGAACTTTTCAATATCCATTTCTCACCTGTCACTTTGTGGGGACTCATGTAAATCAACCTTCACCCTTGGAGGACACACCGGAGGAACTAGTGGGCAGAAACTGGCTGATTTTGTGCCACCATGGGCAGGGCATCTCGGGGAGACCAGATGTTTGATGTAGCCAATACAGAGGCTTATAGCAATCACACGTCAGTCCTGTAAGAGTTGCTTAAACTAGGGCCCATCTGTCTCCTTGAGCTGCTCCTCGCCCCCATCATGGCCTGTGGTTCCTGGTGGTCATGTACATGCTCTTAATTTCTGTCAACTGTCTAACTGGTGTCAAAGCACTTGAGCTGAGTTCCTCAGCAGTTTAGGAGGGTTTCTGTGTCTAAGGCTGTTCCTAGACAAAAGTGCTTCAAGGCTTCGGTAGAGCTGGCCCATGCCACTGGCAAGCATCTCTGGGTCACACGGCATGCTCAGGTGCCCAGGGCATTCCTAGTGAACTTTCCCAGCTTCACAGAAAACTGGACCCTCAGCCAGCTAAAGTGGGCTCTGTATAAGCCCCGAGTGATGTTTTGCCTCTCTCTTACCATCAGAGTTGTATCCAAACTTGGCAGAACTGGAGAGTTACATGGGGCTGTCCCTCTCTAGCCAAGAAGTTCAGAAGGACCTGCCTCAGATTCCAGATGGTGACAATGTAGGTATTTGTCTCCTGCCTCAGATGGCCACTAAACAGCCTCTTGGTCTTGCCATTTGAAAAGGTGTGTGTGTGTGTGTGTGCGCGCGCGCGCGCGCGCGCGCGCACAGGTGTGACAACCCTGGCGCTCTTTATACTAGCAATGGGGACCCAGATGCACAAACAAACAAACAAAGCACCCATCCTAAATTATGATAGGTGTTTTGTTTGTTTGTTTGTTTTTAGACAAGGTCTCACTCCATAGCCTAGTCTGGCCTGGAACTGGCTATACAGACCAGGTGGCTTCAAATTCTCAGAGATTTGCCTGCTTTCTGAGTGCTGAAATTAAAGTCATGTACCACCACTCCTGGATTTTTTGAAAAGGATTTGTTTTAATGTATTTTTATGCATATGATTCTTTCCCCTATATGTATGTGCACCGCATGTGTGGTTGGTACCCACGGAAGCCAGAGGAGAACATCAGACCCTTGCACTGGGGTTACAGAAGGTTGCGAGCCACCATGTGGGTGCTGGGTCCTCGGCAGGAGCAACAGATGGTCCTAACTGCTGAGAAACCTGTCCAGCTCCACACTCAGCAATTTTTACCATTGTAATTACTTTCAATGTTTTCAACTTTTTTGTTTTTAAATAGTAGCTTCCTAGGGAGTTACAAAAAAGAAGGTCTGTTTTACCAAGCGTTACTTTCACAACCACATTACAGTAGCAAGACAAATAATCTACTCTGTCAGCTCATCACTGTTCAGATGCATGTTACCCATTACCCCATCTAAGACAGGACCACCCCCAGCAAGCTCGCCTCTTCTTCCTTTGTGGTCCACACTTACCCCCTCCATCCCTCCCTAACCCTGACTGCCTTCTCTTCCTTTTCTTTCTTCCATTCCTTACTCTTCCTCCTCCCTTTCCTTTTTCTTATTTCTTTGGTAGTACTTGGGGCCTCATGGATGTCAGGCCATGAAGATATCCTACCATTGGGCCACACTCCCAGCCTTGTTCTCCCAGCCCTTTTCTTCCCTGTCTGTATAATTGTATCACTCCAGAATGCTACCTAAGCATCAATCAGAAACCATGACTCTTTTAGGATGTTGTATGCATGCTGTGTTGTCTCTCTCTCTCTCTCTCTCTCTCTCTCTCTCTCTCTCTCTCTCTCTTTCTCTCGGCGTGTGTGTGTGTGTGTGTGTGTGTGTGTGTGTGTGTGTGTGTGTGCACACGCATGTGTATGTGTGTGTGGGGGGGGTGGGTGGGTGTGTAGATTGGGACTGACATCTTGCTCTCTCCCTTTCCCCCTTTATTTTTTGCGACAGGGTCTCTTACCGAGCCTGAGACTCACTGATTCAGCCAGGCTGAGAATGAATGGCAAAGAGCCTCCTGCCTCTGTCTCCCTAGCTCCCCGGCACTGGGGTGACAGATGCAAGGTAGCAAAGCCAGCCTTTTATGTGGATTCTGAGACTCTGAATTCAGGTCATCGTGCATGCATAACTGGCACCTCTTACCTGCCGACTGATTTCCCAGCTTAATATTACACACAAAGCTGACGTGCAAAGGTGTTTATGGCGTAACAGGCTAGAATGCAATTGCTATATATTGTGATGAACGTGTCCTCGCAGGCAGCTGCCAGGCTGCAGGGGCTGTGCATTCTCCTCCCCTGCCAGCAGTGCCAAAGGCCTGGTGCCTTTACATCCTCACCGGCACTTGGTGTCATCACTAGGTAGAGCAGGTCTCCACCTGCATTTTCCTCCTGGCTAGTGGAGTGGAATATCTTACTCCGTCCCCACCACCTGAGACAACATCTGGCCCAGTCTGTCCTCAAACTCAATGTACAGCTAAAGGCGATCTTGAACTTTTGGCTCTCCTGTTTCCAGGTCTCAAGTGCGGAGGTTACAGATGTGTGCGACCACGCTTGGTTTGTGTGGTGTTGGGAATCGAACCCAGAGCCTCATGCATGCTAGGCAATGCTCTCTCCTTACCGAGCCACATCGTCAGCCTCATTTCATGCATCTTAGTTGGAGTTTAAAAGGTCAGGGATAGGGACTGCGTTTTGTGATCTGGAGTCCTCGCAGGTACATGGGTTGTTAAGTACTAGCCCCGGTCTTCAGCTCAGCTCTGTATCTCCAGACAGAGTCTTTTGCAGGGGAAAAGCTTTTAATTTTGATGAGGTCAGTTTTTTTTTTTTTATACTTTTTCCTTTCTTTTCTTCCATTTCCTGTCTAAAGAATTTCCCCCCAAGACCTGGATCCTAAAGATTTTCTCTTTTACATTCTTCTGAAATGGCTACAGTTTTTACATTTAACTTTATAATTGAATTTTAGTAGATTTTTTGGGGGGAAATGTGAAGTTTATGTCATGGTTCTGTTTTTACCCCTGGCCGTCCAAGGCTGAAGTGGCTTCTGAGGAGGAAGTCCCCTACCTTCAACTGGATGCTGACCTCTGCCACAAAGCGAGTGTCCTCCACACAGTAAAGGTCCCTCTGGATTTCCTAGGTGGCCGGTGGCCAAGGTGCCAAGTGCCAGCTGCGTTGGGTACCACGGCAAGAGACATCTTGATGCATTCATGCAGCTCCTCACATTTTCTTCTTTCTGTCTGAATTAGTGTCACTATTCCTATCCCATCGTCTTCCTCCTGAAGCTACGTCACCTTGACTGTGTGGTCCAAGGAGTCAACAGCTTCGCTGGCTCTTCAGTGTGAGCACACAGGACACCTGCTGGCTTAGGTCTTTGTTAACACGCATCAGGATTTTTGTCACCTTTGGTATACAACTTCTAAGCGTGTCTTGTTAGACTCACACACATCTCATTTTTTTCCCCCTTTATTTATTTATGTCAGGGTGTAGATAAACAGTTGAGTCTCTGTTGCTCAGGCCTGACTTCTTCTTCTTCTTTTTTTTTTTTTTTTTTTTTGGTTTTTCGAGACAGGGTTTCTCTGTGTAGCCTTGGCCATCTGGACTCACTTTGTAGACCAGGCTGGCCTTGAACTCACAGCGATCCGCCTCCCTCTGCCTCCCGAGTGCTGGGATTAAAGGCGTGCGCCACCACGCCCGGCTTCAGGCCTGACTTCTAACTCCTGGGTTCATGTGATCCTCTTGCCTCAGCCTCCTTGGTAGCTAAGACTACAGGTTTGAGCCACCATCCCAACGCAGTTGGTTTCTATATGCTGACATTGAACTCCAGGACTTTGGTGAATATTTGTAGTTATTTACTTATAGGTAGGAATTTTAGATTTCTGCAGATATTCTAATGTCATGACCATCATGCCATCCTTTAACAGGAGCAATTACATCTTCCTGTCCTGTATTGCCCTGTCCGTTTTCTTGCCTCGTTGCACTGGATGGTTTAGTCGTGTGTCTGGTGAGATTGAACAGCCTTCTCTTTTCTGTATCCTAGGAGGAGCCATTCATTAATTTTTATTTTTGGTTCGAATTATTTGGTTTAAGACAAAGTCAAAGCTAGCTAGCCCTTTCATCTTTGATGGCTCATTGTTTCCTGTGAAAATGTTTTTAAGTGAATTTTAAGTAGATCTCTTCTTTATTAATTTCCTTTGGAAAATAAATGAACCCAGCTTCCTTTTCCAGCCTCCTCTCATGTTCAGGGGCATGGATTTGGATGCCCTCTAGTGGCATCATTAAGCTCCACTCTCTCTTAGCCTCTGCAGTGTGTGTGTGTGTGTGTGTGTGTGTGTGTGTGTGTGTGTGTGTGTGTGTGTGTGTGTTTGAGGAAAAGTCAAGGACGGTTCCATCCTCTTTACTCATCCCTACCTAGAACCCCGAGGCTTGGGCCACAGGCACCTGGCTGACCTGCCCCTCCCCCACTACTGTGTCTGCAGACCATGGTCACTAGCCCTGGGCCTGGCCAGGTGGTAGCACCTGTATCTGGAAACAACCTGGGTGTGCTGCGTGCAGAGATCAAGCCTGGGGTGCGTGAAATCCACCTGTGCAAGGATGAGCGTGGCAAGACCGGACTGCGCCTGCAGGCTGTGGACAAGGTAAGCAGGGTGTCTATGCAGGAACCCCTGGAGGAGAGTGTGTCCCTCTGGGGCTAGACAGCCTTGTTAGAGCCCCAGGGACACAAGTTCCCCCTTAGGACAGTTGCCCAGCAGCCTGAGATGGTATAGTGGTTAGGGAATCCCCCCCTCCCAGGGCTCAGAGAGCCTCTGTCCACAGCAAGGAAGGTTCCAAGCAGGGACCTTAATATCTGATGCCTAAAGGCTGTGTCTAGTTGCAGAAGGGACACTCTTTCAGCCCCATACAAGGATCCTGTCACTCAGAGTCCCCTAACTCCCTATGGGTCTGGCTTCCTGATGGCTGTAGAGAAAGCCAGCCTCATGTCTTTGGGAAGAGTGGTGCAGGACTGATTGTGACGCTGAAATGCTGATTCAGCATACTTTGTGTGGTCTGGTGTGTTTCCTCCTCCAGGAAAACCAGGGGTAACCTGTGTATCCCCCTGCAGATCCTAGGTGCCACCACACCATAAGTTCACAGGGTATGGGGAAAGAACATTTTAGCGGTCGGGCCTGGGCTCAGACAGCCAGGGGTGCTGACTCTGGGGTCCTGCTTTCCAGGGGCTCTTTGTACAGCTGGTCCAGGCCAACACCCCTGCATCCCTTGTGGGGCTGCGCTTTGGGGACCAGATCCTGCAGATTGACGGGTGTGACTGTGCCGGGTGGAGCACACACAAAGCTCACAAAGCATTGAAGAAGGCATCCGCGGAGAAGATCGTCATGGTTGTCCGGGACAGGTCAGTCAGTAGCCAGGTCCCAGCATCCTCCCTGCCTGGCCCCAGCCACACACCACAAGCCCAGCTCACTGTCCCTCTCCCCCCAGGCCACTCCAGCGGACTGTCACTATGCACAAGGACAGCTCAGGCCAAGTTGGCTTCTTCATCAAGAAGGGGAAGATTGTGTCTGTGGTAAAGGGAAGCTCTGCAGCCCGGAATGGACTGCTCACCAACCACTACGTGTGTGAGGTGAACGGACAGAACGTCATCGGGCTAAAGGTAGGCAGTGGGGCATCCCTGCCAGAAAATGCAGGCACTGTGGAGACGGCTGGGGTGGGACTGCTCCTGTCTGCATGGTCTGTGGAACCTGCCAGAGCCTCGACTTCCCCATCCTAAGGTAGATGGGACTCCAGCACTCCAGCATGACTTCGTGTGTAGATCTCGGAGCAGTGTTAATCGGGATGAGGAGGAACCTCGTAAGAATTCACTCGTTACTAACGCACAGGGTGTGCCAGTGGGGTGTTATAATGCGTGGGGACATGGACACCCAGCCGGCTGCTGGCCACAAGGACACCTTCTCCTCTGTGTGGTACCTTCTCTCTGGTGGCTCATCACATTCAGCAGTGGGGTCTCCCTCTAGGGAAATGACTTGGAAATCCATTTGTGGGCATTATTGTTCAAGGAGGGTAGGTGAATTCTCTCTTCAGAGCCAGAAGGTACACTTGGCTTTAGGCACATGCTGTGGATGTGGAAAGAAGGGCAGAGACAAATTGTGTGGTTTGGGACATGACCTCATGCCACTCTACAGTGGCTGTGCTTCTCCACCCCACGGTGCTTGTGGGTGGGCAGTGGCATCTCACTCCATAGTGGGCACAAGCCACGCCTATCACGCATCTGCTTTCTTGCCCCTGGCAGTCTCCCCTCACGTTCTGTGGAGACTTACTCCAGTGGCTTGTACTAGTGTGGTCAGTAAGCTCTTCCTGTATCTGAGCTCCCTCCCAGTGCACTCCCTCCCATTTCTCTGGAACCAAGTATACCGGGCAAAAGGCCACCAAGGTCTGTGCTTGAAACTCTGAGCGCAGTAATGTCACTTGTGAGCAGCCGCAGATTGCTTCCTTTAACACGATAGCAGTTCCCTTGTAAGTCTAAGAGTAGCCATGCTCGGGGAGGGGGTGGCGGGGCTGGAGAGGTGGCGCGGGCTTAAGAGCACTGGCTGCTCTTCCAAAGGTCCTAAGTTCAATTCCTGGCAACCACATGGTGGCTCACAGCCATCTATCATGAGATTTGGTGCCCTCTTCTGGCGTGCTGGTGTACATGCAGGCAGAACACTGTGTGTGTGTGTGTGTGTGTGTGTGTGTGTGTGTGTGTGTGTGTGTGTGTGTGTGTGTGTGTGTGTGTGTGTGTGTGTGTGTGTGTGTGTGTGTGTGTGTGTTGTGTGTGTGTTACTCCGCCTAGCCACAGCACCACGAGATCCTTAGATACTAGGCCTGCGCTCTTGAGCAGTGCCAGGTAGTTATGCTTTTAGAGGTCAGTTATCTTCCACAGTTTGTGGCCACCCGTGGTCCGCTAAGGCATCTCTTTCCCCACTTATTCTGCAATAACCAAGAAAGCACAGAACCAGATTCCTTATAAAAGCAATCAAATGATTCACATTGTCACCGGGGTCTGAGCAGGGACCAGAGGCTCCTTACTACAGCTGTAGTCATTCCACTGGCGGACACCCTTTGCGTGGAGATCGTCTCTTGTTCTCCTTATGACCTAAGCAGTTTCTACCACTGAGGTGTGGGAGAGGACCCATACGGCTGCCTCAGGCTGGTGAGCTAGCAGGAGCCTGAGGATACCACCGAAGCTGGTAGGGGGCCTGAGAATCGCATTTTGTGAGGCAGTGCTGTCAGGTCCACACGGCTGGTCCTCAAGAAATGGGAGGCCAATTCCCACTCATGTGACCCTAGCAATTCTCAGATGACAGGAACCATAACCCTACCTGAGATGTCTGGGGTCCCAGGCAGCCAGCTGCAGCAGGCAGGTGTGAGGTGTGGGCGGTGTCCTCTAGCCGCTGCCGTGCTGAGCTACCAGTTGGGCAGCCGTGCTAGCCCTGGTTCCCAGGATGACCAGTCACTTTCCTCCTCTTTAGGACAAAATGATTACAGAGATTCTCACCACAGCTGGCAATGTCATCACACTGACCATCATTCCCACTGTGATCTACGAGCACATGATCAAAAAGTAAGGCTATTACACCCCACTTGTGTACGCTACGTCCCCTTCACTTCCTATGCCCTGGCAGCCCTGGGGCTGACCCAGAGCACGGGTCTGGTCTGCCCCGTCTTTGACTGTTCATCAGTTTCATGGTGGCTAGAGGCTTCTCGTGACTTGAAATCCTTAGAAGTTGGGGGGGGGAGGGTGCTGAATGCAGCTCCTGCGGGGCAAACAGGCTGGGGTGAGAAGGAAGGAAGGAAGGAAGGAAGGAAGGAAGGAAGCTGCCAGTTTCAGTCACTGTCATTGGTGCCCTATCTAGGTTGTCCCCACTGCTGCTTCAGCACACCATGGATCATTCGGTTCCAGACATCTAAAGCTACAGGAGGGCAGCTCAGCCTCCCCCCTCCCCCCACCCATCCTGCAGGGAAGACAGCAGTCCTCTGATACAGGTTACGACTGGCTTGCTGCCTGGGTCTGGGCATTGCAGGGGTGTATACCAAGTGGACACATATTGGGTGAGCCTGTCATTGCTCATTCCAGGCCTCCTGGGTCCTGAGTACGAGCTATGCTGGGACACAGGTGGGACTTAGGTACCTGGCTTTCTGTACCTAGATGCTGGGCACTTAGGCAGAAAAGCAGAACGTTACTGAGTGCAGCTGGGTCCCTTTGCAGGGCTTTGCCCCTTCTAGTTTGCCTAGTTTGACAGGAGCACCTGCGTGGTCTTGGCCTCCATTGCTCTTTGTCACAGATTGTGTATAGATTAGTGGTTAACGCCTTACTGTCTTTTGAATAAAGAGTTGATTTTCAACACAGCCTCTTCCATGAAAGTTCCTGAAAATTCCAGCATCCCTGATCCCATGGCATTCCAGAGCAGCTTTTGCTTTTGGACAGTAGCCAGACTAAGGTCTTATCTGTGTGCCTCTGAGAGCAGTGGCCTATGTGCGGTGGGAGGCTTGCCAGTGTGCCATAGGGATGTTGGCACTGAGGGACATGTGGCTGTGGCATGGCAGGGATAGTGGAGGGGACTCTGCGCTGGCTTTGGGACCCCTGCTGAATTTATGGTTGTTTTTATAGCTACAGAATGGGCCAGAGAAGCCATTTCAGGACTACTGAAAAGACCTGGAATATTCTCCCAGTGCAGAGCAGGAAGGGCAGAGAGGCTCCAGTCAGTCCTAGTGGGGCCGAGCCAGCCAATAGCCGATTCCATCTGTGTTGGGTGCTATGGTGGGTTTCTCACCCACCCCAACACACTTAGAGAAATGACACGGGTACAAAGACACCAGGCTGAGGGGCTGGATGTGTGTTCATGCTTTTAATTCAGAGCTGTTGGCTACAGGCACAACTCTGTCTGAACAAAAGGACAAAGGAGACCGAGAGTTAAGACCCCTTCCCATGGCCCTCCCTCCTGTGACTCCTGAAGTTTCTGTCAAGAGGCTAGCCTAATGTGAGAGTGCATGGTGGCCTGTTTGAATTGTCACCTAGACCAGAGGCGGGGGGGCTGTGAGTTTCCTGGGTGGAGGCCCCTCAATAGCCTTTGGCTGGGGATTTGCTGTCCCTACTCCTGAGAAGGGGTCTCAGTGGAAAGCTATGTATGCTACCTGCTTGGAGACACTGGTCCTGAACTCTGCTCAGAAGTCTTCACTGAGCCCCTGTTGGAGGGATCCAGAACGAAGAAGCCACTACTTCAAGCCACTGGGCTCCAAGGGCCCAGGAGCTATAGAAGGCAGTTCCTGGGGACACTTCCTCAAGACCCTGTCCGCTCTGACTGGAGGCAGGGGAAAGGAGCACCCTGGACATTTTTGCTCCAGGAGCCAAGGGCAAGAGGGCAAGTTGCAGTCTATGGGTGGCAGCCAACAGGAAAGGAAGGGGGGGGGGAGCTTTGGGAAATGAGCATCTAAGGAGAGCCTGGCCCAGTTCCACCTTGCTCTCAGCCCCCTTCTCCATGCCTGGGACCAGCAGACTGCTGAAGTGTCTACTTCCAAGCCCACCTCCTGGGATTGCATGGGCACTGCAACCACTCTGCACAGATATGGGACTCTGGGCTTATGTACACGTAGGAACAGGGCCATCCCCCCAGCCTACAGGGCTCCAGGGTTGACCCAGGGCTGGGTAGTGAGCTGCTTACTCCCCTGGCAAGGAGCAGAGCCCCCTTCTCATAAACAGAACTCAGGAAAGAGGACTCCTGCAGTAGGTGAGGTCCTCTGGTGACCACACAGGCAGGGCTAGGCCACGGCAGGAGCAGGGTGGTGGCCAATTCCACTTACTGGCTCTACAGACCTTTAACCCTTTACAGTGGCTTCTCCAGCAGCAGGAACAGACAGAACCACAGTGCTAGCCCTGCCCAAGTCCACCAAACACGAGACAGGACAAGAAGGCCCAGACAGCAAGACAGGAAACAGAAGGGCTGCAAAGTTGGACTAAATGCCAATGGTGAAAAATATATGGATTTTTATGTTGTCAAATATAGTTCATACATTTATTTTCTCAGCAGAGCTTCGACTGTTGCTAAGGAGACGTATGGAGCTCCATGAGTGCATGGCGCAGGAGGCTGGGTCCGTAGCCAGTCCCGGCTTGGCTTTGGATCAGTTTTATCCCCTGTCTTTCCATGGTACCACCCCAGTGTCCTATGGGGCAGCCCCAGCGAGGCCTCAGGCATTTGTGTTTGGTTCAGCTGAGGGTAGGGGTGCTCCACCAAGGATGGCTGGTCTGAGGCCCCAACCGAGGTGGGGAAGTTTTGGAGGCACAAAGCGTGTGGCAGAGGGCTCTTGCCCTGATGGCTAGGCTTGCTGCCCACTCCCAGTGCATGCAGGTGCCCCTTGGGAAGGGCACAGAGTGGAGGGGCAGAACTCATGAGTCAAGGAGTGGCCACTGGGGCAACAGTGGAGGGCACGCAACCTTAGCAGAGAACCAGAGAGGCTCCTATGCCAGAGGGTGAGACTCAGGGGTCTACCAGCTCCCCAGAGGTGGGCCAGTCAGGTAGGTATGTCCTCTCTGGGAAGAAGGAGGAAGTGAGGATCAGGGCATCTTCCCAGGCTGACTGGGCCTAGACCAGGAGCAGCACAGGCAGGCTCCTACTACCTGGCCATGCCCCTGCTTGGGAAACATACTCAGGGGACCCTGTTTGGCATGGACAGGCAGATGCTGTGGCTTCAGAATCTCATCTGGAGGTGCCCTCAGATGGCCACCTTCCTCTGGAGTCAGCTGGGTCAGAGATTCAGAAACCTTCATCCCAGAAAGCAAGCAGCCTGGGGGTTCTGGGACGGGCAGGCAACTAAGCCTGTAAGGGAACCAAGTGCAAACATGGATAGGGCCAAAGGGGCCAAAGGGGCCAAAGGGGCTCTGACTTTCCCAACTCACCGAGGCGCCTCTAGGCTACAGATGAGATGGACTCATCTCAAAGCGAAGGGCCCTAGAGCTGCTGGCCCTCACCTCCTCTGTGCCCAGTAGAGCCTGGGGCTTGGGTAAGGGCTCCCTCCCAAAGCCACGGTGAGCATGTCAGGAGTAATAATGGGCATTGGATGTCTCACAAAGATCTAACACACCCAGAAGCCAAGAGGAGGACAGACAGACAGACACAGAACCTCCCCTGCCCTCTGCCTCTCCTGCCGGAGCTGGTCATTCCAGCTGGACCACAGTTTTGCATTTCAGGGCAAGGGAGGGGAGCAGAAGCTCCAGCGGGACCTGGGCAGCCAGACCCTGCTTGGGGTAGTCCTCGGCATTTTGGGTCCTGGCAGCCTCCATTTGAGGAGGTAATACTGGTCTAGGGGCCTAGGAGAAAAGGCATGGAGTGGACTAGGTGCTGGAAGGAGGTGCAAGGGAGGGGAGGATTCCCACACCAATACGGCCAGAGACTTTTCGAGCAGGGCCTGCCTTGTGTAAAGTCTGGGTAGGCAGAGGGGCCAGAGGGAAGCTCTCACCAGTTTCTCTCTCTTCAATTAGCCACATTTACCTTTTCTCTCTCGAAGTTTTGGGATGCCTTTCTGAATCCCTGACACTATGAACATCTGGGTTGGGGTGCTATTCCAGACCTGAAAGTAAATAAGAGGATGCCAATGGGGATGGTGGGGGTGGGGTGGGGTGTGGGGGCAGCAAACGGCATCCTACAATCAATGGTCAGGCTGCCGAGAGTGGAGAGCCCCGCAGCCTCCTCAGAGCTGGGAGCCACCTGCTGAGCTGGAGCTTGGCTGGCTCAGTGAGCGGCAGCTGATTCTACGGATGGAGTGCAAGGCCACCGTGCAGCAGCCCCTCAGCAGGGAGCTGATGTTGTAAATGGGCTGGCCCTGACGCCGCTGGGAGCGGCAGAGCCAGGCCACCGTTGGCACAGCTGGCACAACCACAGCCAGCAGATCCACGATGTAGTGGCGGCTCCAGTAACTCTTGGGTTCCTTTTCGGTGGTGGTAGCTGCCTCCTGCTCCTCTTCCACGGGACACACCACACTCACTGGCAGTCCCAGGTTAGAGTTGGCTGCAGGCTGGTGTGTAGCTGGCCCACAGGTGACGGGCTCTGGGGCCTCAAGCTCGTCACCTACTGTCACCACCACTGCTGAGTTGGGGTCTCTGGGCCCTGAGGGGTGGCGATCCAGCTCTGAGTGCCTGTCCTTGGGGACTGAACCACACCCCTGAGCCTGGCCCACTTTCTCTAGGATGGTGTTGAGGTCAGGCTGGTTCTGCACAAAGTCTGTCTGGATGGCTCTCTCCTGCATGCAGCTGGCCTGCACAGCAGCCTCCATGCCACACAGGAGCTTCTCATAGGTGTTGCTGGCAGGGAAGCGGGGCCCCAGGTTGAAGGAGCTGTGCAGTGAGGCTTCCTCAAAGCCACAGTCCACTCCTGATGACAGCAGGCTACTGGCTTCCAGGGCGTCCGTCCGACTCAATGTGTCGTCGGCAGCCACGAATCCACTCTCAGCTCCGTCTTCAGCAGAGGCGGTGGAGGGATCCCCTGGCTGGCGGTCCCCGCAAACGGCTGGGTCACTCAGCTTAGTGTAGGTGGAGCTTCGGGTGAGGGAGCGTGCAGGGGACCCACCAGCGGACTCCCCGGTTCCTTCCTCCTTGGCTATCCCGTTCTGGGCCACCTCCATGCTGTGCAGCAGAGTCTCTAGCTTCTTGTTCTGGATGTTAATGTCCACAAAGTACTTCTGTAGTCCCGTGTCCTTGCCTATCAGGTTGTTCTTGACAGTATCGATGACCTGCTTGAGCTGCCTGATCTCCTTGCGGGCCTCTTTCAGAGCCAGCTGGGCTTCTACGCGGTGGCACTCCTCCTCAATCCAGTCCTCCTGCATGCGGGACAGCTGCGTCTTCAGGTCATCGATCTCTGTGTCCCTGTGTGCAAAGGAGACACGCTTGCTTACATCCCGTCCTCCTCACCTGTCATGGCTACTGCAGAGAGGCAAGGAGTTGTCGCCAAGCACCAACAGCCCCAGAGTGGGGGTGGCTCAGAGCTAGAGACAAAAGTTGGAGGGTTTGATGATGCTTCTTCCCTCTGTCCCACAGGGTGGAGTGAAGGTGAGTGGAGGCAGGGGCCGAGACGGGAGGGCTGCCATTCCTTCCCTCTCTTAGCAGGAGGAATCACATCCTCAGCCCCCACACTAAGAAAGCCTTTCACATCATCACCTCCAGAGGAGACTGCAGGCCCTACCTGATGAGCCTACTGCTATGTATAAATGTGATAAGCTCTTACTGCAGAGCAGCAGACACTAGAGAGGGAGACGGTTTCCCACGGAAGCACCTTGTGAATGTTTTAAGTGGAGAGACATTTGTCCCCAGGTCCCCAGGGAGAGGATGATGACATGAGAGAAACGACAGCCTTTGCTGATGGTGGGGGAGCCGATGATTTTACAGTGGTCCTCTTGCAGGAGGACCAGAAGTGGTAAATGAATCAGAGGAGGGTGAGGAGGACTGGGTGGCTCTCTTGTATGCACACTAGCATCTTCTTTGTATTTAAGAGGAGAGGCTGAAGAGATGAATAGTAAATGCGCAGTTTCCGAGAGAAAGGCTGCACCAGCAAGCCCATCAACAGCAAGAATTCCACCCAGGACGGCTAAGGCCCTCCAAATCCCTCAATTACAGATGGGCCCAGGGAAGACGGGGTGGTTAGTGAACCATACCACAGTGACCAGAAGGAAATTAGGGTGAGACTCTTATGGATACTGACTGCAAGCAGCAGGGCAGGAGGGCATTCATGGATGCTTACCATCCTGTCCAAGCATTCTTCCAGTACCGTGTCTGTCTGTCTGTCTGTCTGCTTGTCTGCCTGCCTGCCTGTCCCTCTCTCTCTCTCTCCCCCCCCCCTCTGTCTCTGTCTCTCTGTCTCTGTCTCTCTCTCTGTCTCTCTTTCTCTCTGTCTCTGTCTCTGTCTCTGTCTCTCTCCAAGATTTAGTTATTTATTTTTATGTATGATCGCTCTATCTGCATATCTGCATATACACCTGCAGGCCAGAAGAGGGCATCAGATCCCAGTATAGATGTGTGTTAACCACCAAGTGGTTGCTCGGAACTGATCTCAGGACCTCTGGAAGAGCAGACAGTGCTCTCTCCAGCCCTCCAGCCCCTTCTTAGGGATGTGATCTACATACAACCTGTCAGCTGAGAATCTGGCTTATGTGAATAAACTACCAATGGCACGGCTATCACTAGGGGATTTATCCTAGCTGAGTGACGACACCACACAGGGCACCACAGATTTTCCAAGGTTAGATTGGAAATCAACTCCAGAGGTCAAGCAATATCCCGTAGTAGGGGCTGGCCACCCAACAGAGTTCAATTCAGCAGTGGGCTAAGGGAGGGCAGGGAACTGGAGCTCCCTGAGTGACAACAGCAAGCAGATCTGCCCTCTTCCTCAGGGTAGGGCATCTCCACTCCTCACTCATGCCTGCCCTGGGAGGTGAGTCTGCAAGGAGCTGGGCATGCTCAGCATGGCTGCCCCTTGTGCCTCTCTCCTTGGAGCCAGCTCGACCAAATGGCTTTCCAGTCCTGAGCTGGCCTGGAGCTATAGGATAACATTTGAACCCCATCTTAAAGGAAAGGGTTGACCAGGATGCAAGATGAGAGAAAAGGCACCTCACAGGGAGTGGGGGAGCACATTGTCCACAAGCTCAGAGGGGTTTGTCAAAGTACATGGTGTCTGAGGAGTAGGAGGGAGGCTAGCACAAAAGTGTGGGTATTAAATAACACCTGGAGAGTGTGAAGAGAAAGGCAGGGTGCCAAGCATAAACCTGTTACGGGGTCCTAGGGTCACAGAGGGGTTAGGGATGAGCTGAGGGCAGCCACAGAACACCTTTCTTCCAGACACAGGCAAATGGTCCACATGCCACTACTGGCTGGCTCAGAGAGGAGGCCAAGAGATGAGCTGATGGCTCCTCATGGACATCAGTGCAAAAGGCCAATTGGCCTATGAGCAGCATTGGGAAAAGAGCAGCAACCCGGAAAAGAAACCTTGGTTCAAAGATGGTGGAGCCCATAGACCAGCACTTGAAACCCCTGAACTCTGAAACCACAACAAACTCAGACTGGACTGGCTTCTTGGCAGAGGCGAGTCACACATGCTGTACCATAACAAGTGGGCCCACATGAGGCTTTGCTGGGAGGTAGAGAGCAGCAAGGCCTCTTCCTCTTTCTTCCCAGGGGATACCCCAGGGCTCGGACTCTGCTGAGATTGGAGCTGGTGGACATCCCCAGGGCTTCCCTTAGTGGCCACTCACCGGTCCTGGAGCCGGTCCTGTGTGTCCTTGAGCCGGGCCCTCAGGTGCCTGATGCAAACCTCCTTTTGCTGCAGTGGCGTCAGGTACTGCTCCGGGGTGGGAGGTTTGATGCCGTGATTGTCGCTGCATAGTGTGTACTTCATGGAGCGCCTGTAAAGGGTATGTCCATCAGAGGTGGGGGTTGAAGAGGACAGGCCCTGTACAGGGCTGGGCTGGGGAGCAGGGCCCTCTAGCCTACCTGTCTTCAGCTTAGCCTGTGCCACCAGCCCTCCTGCGCAGGCCTTGTGGGCATGACACAAAGGAAGGCAGCCAGCCTTCTGAGAAATGAGTTGTTTTTTGTTTCTATTGGTTGATTTTGGTTTTGGTTATGATTGTTCAAGACAGGGTCTCTCTGTGTAGCCCTAGCTGTCCTGGACTCGAACTCACAGAGATCCGCCTGCCTCTGCCTCCCGAGTGCTGGGATTAAAGGCGTGCGCCACCACGCCCGGCTTGAGAGATGAGTTTTAATGAAGGTCTTCTGAGTGAGGAGTAGGATAGGGGACTCAAGGCTCCTCTCCTGAGGGAAGAGGGGACCTCTCCTGAGGCCTGTGTGTGCTAAGTACCTTATGACACCATGTGTGGACCCTCACTGCAGCAAAGGGTGCCGGGAAGCCTCTCTCCTATGAACACCCACTCACTTCAGAGAGGCTGGCTCAAGTACACGGTCTCATGTACTTCCTGAGCCCAGGCTGCCTGTCCTCAATAGAGGAAGAGTGTGAAGACAGGAAGCAAGGGGAGGCTCCATATGGGCTGGAAGATAAAGACTCACCTGCAGGAGAGCTGACATCTTCCCGGATGGAGATGTTCTCCTCCCTGTAGCTGAAAGCCCTATCTAGCATAGGGGCGGGAACGGGGAGCACAGACAGGTATGACGTCATGGCTGGGTCTACAGACACCCTGATACACTCTCTTCACCCACATTCAGGGGCATGCAGGTTTGCATTACACATATACACTGAGGGGGTGGGGGGGGCAGGGCGGGGTCTGGATGTTCCTTTTCCTCTCGGGAAATTCATGGTGTCTGGGCACGCTGTACACCTACACGTCCCCATGTGTGTATATACACCATTTTCATGCTGTCGGCCCAGGATACCAGGCTTGTTTCCGCAGCTATGATCTGAGGCATGTGTGGATCTGAGGACTACCTCTATATGGGGACAATTAGCAGCAGTGTCCCGGGTGACAGCTGGCTGGCTGCTTTCTGCAGCTGATACAGTGTGTGTGCTAAAACCATACCTTTGTGGGGGAGCCTCCACCCAGAGGGCCACGGGGGCCAAGATGGAGGGCTGGCCAATTGCTTTCCTAGCAAGGAGAACTCCCTGATTCCACAACAGACTACAGTCCAGATGGTTCCGCCCACGGCTTCCTGGCTGCAGGGTCTGTTCTGAAGAACACTACTTGGTTCTTGGTTTCAAAGCCCAGGAGTGTTCCCACACACTGGCGACTACGGCCCCTGCAGCAGTGACACTGCTGTTCCAGGGGCTGGGAACAGCCAGGCTCAGCAGAAACACTTCCTAGGCCTGGAAGAGATTGGTCCTGTGGAGGCCCGTCGTGGAAGCAGGCACGTGCAAGGCAGGTTTAAAATTTCACGGGAGCTGAGTAATGTTTACTGCAGTCTGTAAAGTGTTAGGAAGAAGGTGGTGATAGGAGGGGAAGCCAGGCCATACAGATGCTCCTCCAGCCCACTTGGCATGGGGCAAGGGGTGGCATGGTAGGTGCCTGGTTTTTCCCATCCTGGTCTAAGATCTTGTCAAAAGAGAAGGAGCCATACAGAATCCACTACTCAGATCTGTAGCTGCCCTCGTGCCCTGCAAGGGATTTGGCAAGTGGACACAGACACAGACCTGTGGTGAGTGAAGAGGGGTCCTCAGCCTGGCATGAGGCAAGGGCTGAAGAAGTCAGCATCAAACCAGTAAGAATGAGGGGCCGAGTGAAGTGCAGGCTTAAAATGCTTGTTTTTTTTTTTTGTTTTTGTTTTTGTTTTTTTTTTTTGAGACAGGATTTCTCTGTGTAGCCTTGACTGTCCTAGACTCACTTTGTAGTCTAGGCTGGCCTCGAACTTACAGTGATCTGCCTGCCTCTGCCTCCTGAGTGCTGGGATTAAAGGCGTGCGCCACCACGCCCGGCTTTCATGGGCATTTTTAATACATGCTTACTATCTCATTCTGTCTCTGTCTCTCTCTATCTCTGTCTCTGTATCTCTCTGTCTCTCTCTCTGTCTCTTTCTCTCATGTGTGTATTCAAAAATAGAAGTATGTGATCATGCACATGTTAGCAGAAACTGCCTGGCTGCAGGGTGGCCCTTAGGTAACGTGTCCTACCCTCCCAGGGGTAGCAGCCCATTGCCCCCATCTTGGGTAACAATAAGACTCTTCCACAGGTGCTCAATCTTGGGTTTAGGACTGCGCCATGGGCTTCGGATGGGAGATGTGTTACAAAACTGTTAGTAACAGAAAAGTCTGGAAACTTTAACTTCCATGCTTTTCAAATATAAACTGGTTTGAAGTCAGATGCTAGGTACAGGTCATACACATGACTGTTACCCACCACCCACAGCTCGGTGGCAAAACTTGAGGTCTGTGGCCTTAGTGGCTTTGGACATCACTGAATACAGATGACGTCTCTCTAAGAGGGAGGAGCTCACCTGTGGGACTGTAGTCAGGACCCACCCCTGTCCTCGTCTGCCCATAACCCTCAAGCCTCAGTATGGTCTAGGATACACAGGCAGGGTGCTGATCCACTCACTGACATCTCTGGGTTATCAGCCCCATTTTATGGCAAATAAAAAAAATTGAGCCTCAGAGACAGGAAGCTGAGTCTAAAGCCCGTGGTTCCCACAACCTCCCACTGCCTACTTCTATTCCAGCACCCAGGAAACAGGGTACAATATTATCACCCCAGTTCTAACATCCTGGTCTTCAAGGACCCACAGCACCTTCTTTGTCTGTCCTCCCAGTGACTCTGTGTTTTCAGGTCTCTGTGTACTATTCCCAGTCCATAACTTAGCACATGCCACATCTGCAGCACATCTGCACTTTCAGTGTCCGAGACAATGTCCCATATGCATCTTGTCTTCTCCTCTCTGTTTGGGGTGGTACCTTAGGGAGGGGGAACACCAATACTCTGAATTAACTGGATACTTTGCTAGTAAGTCACATGACCTAGTTCTAACCAATGAAGTCTAGGCAAAATTTCATAGGCAAAGCATCCCTTCTCTGAGCAGTGACTGGATGGCTGGCAGTACAGGAGCCATCTTGGGATAATTAGCACAAAAGATGGTGGAGCAGGAGGAGGTGAGACCTGTGGTGTTTCAGGAGTTGCCTGTTTCTGGTTCCTTGCCCTGACACCCCCCTGCATTTGCTCATGTCCATCTTCCAGACAGGAACCAAAGCTCAGAGGGGGAGATGTGAGTGGCCCGAGGCCAAAGTAAGTAAGAATGCTGGCGGTAGGACGGTCAGAACATGGTGCTGCCCTCCCCCTTCTCCTGGGCACCAGGTTCCCAGGCAGCCAGGTCAGGCTGGGAAGAGGAGCTGGTTACCTCGGTGTGGGGCTGCTGTCACTGCCCTTGCAGGAGCCAGAGTTGCTGCTGCTGCTGAGGGAGGAAGTGCCGTAGGCGTCCCGCACACTCACAGGTGGAGAGGTGCGCCTGGAGGCAGGGAGAAGAGGCAGCTGCTCAGGCTGGCTGGCGGGCAGCTGTGGGCACTGGGCGAACACTGCCAGGCCGCTGCGGCCTAAAGCACCCCCGCTTCGGGTTCATCATGGGGAAGGAGGGTAAGAAAGGCGGGGGGGGGGGGACGACGACACACATACACACACAGACAAGGGTGACAGAACAGACAGTGGAAATCAAGATGGGCACCAGAAGCCGGCTGACCCTCCCCAGGGCTGAGAACAGAGTCTAGACAGGGCTGTGGACAAATGGTGGTCCAGGGTGTCTCAGCCTAGGGAAGGATATCCATGCACGAACTGAAACAGAGGGGGGCAGAATGGGGTAGGCAGGAAGTGACTGGAAGAGGGGCCCACAGGGTGACAGTCAAAGGAGATCTATCGCAGGATGGCAATGGCTGCGCCGGTGCTGAGGGGAACCTTCTGATAACTGTTATATCCACCGTGTCATTTGGGTCCTTAAATAGGTCCTGGAGGTGGCATGGATCAGCCAGCCTATTTTAAGAATGGGGAAACCGAGGGCACAGTTTGCTTAAAGGCACACTGCAAGTGTGCTGCAGATACTGAAAGACAGAAAAAGAAAAGAAAAGAAAAAAAAAAAAAAAAAAGCAAGCTCTCCTGCCTCTGAGACCCAGGCTGTAGACAAAGGAGAGACTCACCTGCGAGATCCGGCAGAGGCGCGTCTACTTCCTGGCAGGGACATGGCCATGAGGCTGCGGGTCCTGGTTAGCGGTGGGATAGACGGTGTTCCCGGGGCTGAGGAGAGAGGGCGGGTTGTGGGGGGCGTAGGGAGGGCAGGGCCGGGCCATGTCATCCTCTCACTGGGGCCACTGCCTGGCATGGCTTCTCCTCGTGCCCTTCGGCACGACACCCCAGAATCAAGCGAGGGCCTGTAGGCTAGGCTGTGGGTGGATGCCTCCACCAGTGAATTCAGTGGGGCCTGGCACAGGCTGCTAACCCCAGTTTAAAGTCTCAGTCCTCAGAGCCTCGGGGGCGGCTAGAAGTCATCAGTTCAACCCCAGATCTTCCAGGTCAGTGAAGATGGCTAGAGGGGTGAAGACCCTGCCACAGTCGGACATGGGGCCCCCCGTCTACCACTGCAGCAAACGGATCTTCTATCCTCCCAGCAAGGCCTGCTTCTCCCCAAGTCCCTCAGGACCCGCCTCCCACATCCAGGCCTCCCTCCTTGGCAGGGGCTGCAGGTCAAAGGACTCCTGGTGCAGGAGTAGGAGCCCCAGATTAGGCCGGGCTGGTCTCGATGACCATCACTTTCCCAGTTGGCACGTGGTTCGGGAGGGGGCTTCGTGGCTACAAAGGAGACAAGACAGACGGACATACCAGCACACGTGTAGAAAGATAAATGGACACAGACAAAATAGGTCATTCTGAGATGTGTCACACACATGTCCACGTCCATGCTCAGGCGCCTGCCCACAAGGCAGGACAAGCAGCCAGGCCCTCTGACTTCCATGCTGCGTGCTAGCCTCTGTCATACAAACATGCATGTTTATTTTAGCATATCCCAGGAATCTGCGCACTTCATGTATATGAGGTCAAGGACAAGAGAATAGAAGCCCTCTCTAGGTGCTGAGCATTCCAGGGAGGAAGGGGTGTCTAGCAAATGCATTCACATGCCCTGGAGATTTGAGAAAAGGGGGTGGGTGAACTCGGGCCCACTGACTCAGGAGCTGGGGACCTTAGGATGTTTTCCTGAGTAGGGATTTTAATGGCAAGGGACAGCTCTGCAGGGATGTCTTAGGGATGTGGCGGGGGGGGGGGGGGGGGGGGGGGGGGGGGGGGGCAGGGAGAGGTCCCATGCAGAGGGTGTAGCTGTCTGGGGTCAGGACCAGCATGAGCATCAGCACAGAGCTCTCAGGTCAAGGGAGAGACGCCTTAGGCTTTCCGCAGCCAGTGGCTAGTTTTGAGCCAGCCCCAGAGGTCACAGCCCCCGACTCCACATTCAGAAAGGAGACTGTAGCCAATAGCTGGAAAAGCTTAGCTGAGAATGGCATGCCCTGGACCTCCGCCCGTGCAGGAGGAGAAGCAGCTGCCAAGCCGAATCCCGTGCTGCGTGTGTTACGTACATTACGCCATTGACTTCTCCCAACAACCCTATGAGGAAGTGCTGAGATTAGTCCCCTCTTAGAGATAAGGGATCAGGGCCACTGTGAGCAAAGGGACTTGCACAAGTCACACCCCCATTGTGTGGCAGGATCAGTATTTGAACCAGACCAGCATCAGATACTAAGATCTCAAACCCCAGAGTTCCTGACCCAGGGACTACCTCCCTCCCACGTCAGGCCCCCGCCCAGCCCTCCAGGAGCCTGCTTCTCCTGGCCAGTAGTGGGACCATCTCCTGAGTGTACAAAGGCACTACTCAGATGGCCAGTTTCCTGGCTGTGACACAGAACACAGCCTATTCCCCTAGAGGGCCTGGACACAGCCAGCATTGTCTGCCCAAGAGGTGTCAGGTACTGGGCAGCAGGAGCCATCGACACCATGCCCGTCACCTGAGCTGCCCACCTAGCTTGGCATCACTTCCTATCCTTCAGTCTCAGTCACCCAAGCAGAGCCGCTGGGAACAACAGCAGGGCCAGACCCACAGTAGAGGCCACGGGCAAGTACAGGGTGTGGAGTCAGCGGACTTTATACCTGTCTAGAGAGGCACGCAGGGGTCCCTGCCTCCTGGGCACTGGAGGACCTGGTGGGAAAAGCTGGAATAGGATCTGTAGAACGCGATGGTATTTGCTCATGAGTGGACAAAGCTGGGAGGACTAAGTGCCACAGAGGGCAGTCCTTCGTGGTCATGTGACCTGCTAGCAGCTTTCTTTCCTTTGGGCCCTTGCTAGTCCACATCTGCACATCATTGCTTTTCTCCTGGCCTTCAGGCTGGCTGCAGAGGGCAGAAGTACCTTCAGCAGGCCTCACCTCCTGGGCTGGCTTCTCTCTACCATGCCAGCTTGTGTGAGCGTGGCTGAACAGTCAGCAGAGTCCAGGTGGAGCTTGACACCCCCCCACCCCGCCCCCTCCCCGCCATCTTGGGAGGCAGGTGAGCAAGGCTAGACTGAAACTGGGAAACTGCATGCAGCCCTGGTACAATGCAAGCGTTGTCCCAGCCATCTCTGCTACTGCCTTGCTTAGCAACCTGCGTCGCCCTCCTCCTGAGCTCTGTTTTCCTTCCTCCCTGGCTGCGGGTGGGAATGGGGTGGCATTTGTCCCTGGACGGAGCTAACGGTCTCCTGGGAGATCAGAACCAGTCATTAATTCAGGGCAGAGTGGAAGTGGCATTTTCCCTGTTGGGGTGGGACCTCACAGGCAGGGTCCCTCTTGGGAAGGCGGAAGCCACGCAGGCCCCCAGGGAGCCTCCTCTTTAGGATCCTGCTCAAGGTCCCAGTGTGTGCCCTGTGTCTTCTCAGCTCCTCCCTCTCATCATAGCCCTAGAGAGGAGGCCTGTCGCCATGGCATTTATCACCACGCTGCCTGTTCAGCCTGGAGTCCCACAGGACTGTCCTGAGGCAGCTGGAGGCAGCCACTTGGAGTAGAAGGCGAAAGGAAACCCTAGGCTATGGGAGCAGGGCCAACAATCTCTCTTTCCTTCAACCTCAAGGACACCGCCCCTCTTCACACCAGTGTCCCTGTTTCCCCACTGTGCACACTCCATAGCAACCACACAAACATCCGCCGCTCTGATTGGTCATCCCCATGCCCAGTGCTGCCTAATGGCCTATAAAGGGGAGCAGTAGCTGAAAGGACACAGAAACGGGGCTGAACAGATCTGGGGTTGAATGCTGGCTCTTGTACTCTCTGACTGCAAGCCTCAGTGAGTCTGGCCACTGCTGAGCTACACAGCCTCTTCTCTGCCGTGAGCTGCATACCCCCTCTGAGTACTGTGACAGTAACACGCAACGGTACATGCATACGGCATGGATGGGTGCTCGGTCACACAAGAGACACCAAACAAACAGGAGCAGACAGTGGTCTGGAAGAAGGTAATTGAAACGCAGTAGGACCATCACAAAAGAGACATATCCAGGACATCTGGGTGGTCCCAGGAAGGTCAGGAAAAGCTGCTTCCAACCAGAAGAGCGGCGGGTCTGGAAGGAGGAGGAGGAAGAGGAGGAGGAGGAGTGGGAAGATGGGGTGGCTTGGCCAAGGCAGAGAGTAACTCAACAACACGGCTGCTCAGAAGCAGGGCTGCCTGGTGAGGAACAGTGAGAGCGAGGCTGCGGGAGGAGGCAGGCTATAGAAGCTGGCGAGCCAGGGGGCTTGTCTAGTGGGCCTCAAAAAAAATGGAACTGTTTCACAAAGAAGATGGGGCGTGTCAGATGGGAGGAAGGCCTGGGTGGAGTTTGTTAGGGAAGGACAGGATCAGAGGAAAGGAGACCAAGTAGAAGGCAGAGAAAACCTTCCAGGGGCCGGGCAGTGGTGGTGCACGCCTTTAATCCCATCACTTGGGAGGCAGAGGCAGGTGGATCGCTGTGAGTTCGAGGCCAGCAAAAACGAGTCCAGGATAGTCAAGGCTACACAGAGAAACCCTATCTCGAAAAACCAACAACGAAACAAACAAAGCCTTCCAGGGGTAAATTTAGGAGGGCAGGGTCTGGGCAGCATCAAGAACAACAGAGAAGGGAGCTAGACTGTGTCTGAGATCCACTGGAAGCTCGTGGTTATGTGGAAATAAAGGGAAAAACACCCAATCCTGGGGACCAAGTCCTTTCCACCTACAACAGTCTCCTCCTCTTTCTCTTCTTCCTCCCCTGTGTGCGTGTGTGTGTGTGTGCCCGTGTGTGTGTGTGCCCGTGTGTGTGTGTGTGTGTGTGCGTGTGTGTATGTGTGTGTGTGTGTGTGTGTGCTGTTTGTCAGCTCCCTGGGTCTGTGTATTTAGCCTGTGCCCTGCAGCCTTTTTGTCTTACTCCCTTAGCTGAAGCTCCCTGGTGTATTTCATAGGGACAAACACAGTTGATCATAATGCAGCAGTTTAAAAGCCTGTGCTAGCTCATGGACTAGACTACATGATCTCTGAGGTGCTCTGCGGCCCACATTCTGACTCCAGGGCTGTCTATGAAACAAGGGACTAGCAAGTGATGCTGTCTTCTTCAGTGACTGGACTCCTGGGCCGCAGTTTCCCCAGCTGTAGGGCCAGGAAGCTGCATCTCTTGGGAGATACTGGAGACTCAGGAGAGGAGCGGCCAGGTAGGTGCTCAGGTCAACCTGGTGTTCTAAGTGATAGTCCCAGAATACTGCATTGAAGGTCCTTTTTTCAAAGCATCAGCCAGCAACGAAAGAAGAAAGCAACCCTGAAACCCCAGAGAACAGAACAGGCTGATGACTCAGCCCCCAACAGCTGTGCAAAGCAGAGCATGGCAACCAGAGTTTGGGGCGGGGGGAGGGGGGGAGGGAATCCTGTCTCTGCCAAGGCAGAACCTGGAACATTCTTCCTAGGCAAACACAGCAACTCGTGCTCCTTGAATGCTAATGCAGAGATGGGAGTGGAAACAGACCTGGACGGCTGCCAGCAGCCACCCTCTACCCTCAGAACTCCAGGAGAACTCTAGTGAGGGGATGGGCCAAACGCAGCCTCAATCCAGCCTTCCTGCACACGTGTGTGTGTGTGTGTGTGTGTGTGTGTGTGTGTGTGTGTGTGCACACGTGCCTGTCTCTGGCAGGACTGAAAGCATTCAACAGAGCCATTGGGTTCTGTGTTCTCACTGTGGCAACCCCAGTACAGTGGCAGGACTGTTCCACAATTTGGCCAAGTGCTGCAGGGGTTCCCAAGGCAACCAGGAAAGGCTTGAGGGCCGAGGCAGCTCCTCAGGAAGTCTCCAGTGACTAGTCTGAGATGTCTTAGCCCTGGTCTCATGCCTTGGTCTGTACACCGCTTACGGGGACTTAGTGCTGAACTGCCGGGCAGGGTGGGCTCAGGCTTCCTTCTCCACTTCAGCCAATGGGGTCGCCATGTCTGTTCTACTCTGGAAGGTGTGCCGGTTGTTTGTGACTGGGGATGAGAAAGCACTCTTCTGGGTGTGCCTGTGGGTGCCACTCCAGAGCAGCAGACCTAAAAGAGGAGGCCGCCCTGAATGTGAGGCTCTATCCCATGGGCCAGGTCCCAGGGCAGAATAAAAGGGAACAGAATTTGTATATATAGGTGCCTCCTTATTCTCCTTATTCTATCAGTCTTTCTCGCCCTCTGTTCTCTCTGGCTGCTGTTGAGGTGAGCAGCTGTGTCACATCCTCCCTCCCCCATAGGCTAATAGTACTTAAACTATGTACACAAAATAACACCCCCCCTCATTTTGCTGAAATGTTGTGGCACAAGGGCAAAAAGCTGACCAATTAGAAGCTCTGAAGACTGTGCATGCATGTGTGCGTGCATGTGTGCATGCGTGTGTGCATGTGTGCGTGCATGTGTGCGTGCATGTGTGCGTGCATGTGTGCGTGCATGTGTGCGTGCATGTGTGCATGTGTGCGTGCATGTGTGCATGTGTGCATGCATGTGTGCATGTGTGCATGTGTGTGTGCATGTGTGCATGGCCAGAAGCCAAACTAGGGTGTCTTCTTCAATGGCTTATCTTTGAGACAGGGTTTCCCACTGAACTTTAAGCTCACCAGTTCATATGGATTGGCTGGCCAGGGAACCTCAAGAGTCCTTCTGTTTCAGCCTCACAGGTGTGGGGATCCCAGGTGCACACCATGCCCACCTGGGCGTCCAAGTGTGGTTCTCATGCTTGCATAGCAAGGGTTTTACCACCAAGCCGTTTCGCTGGGCCAGTAAGGCCATTTTGTTTTGGTTTGTTTTTGTTTTTGTTTTTTCTCTTTGTTTTGTTTTAGAATTCTTTTTTTTTTTATTTAAAAAAGAGATTGATTTTTTATTATGTGTATCAGTGTTTACATGTACACATGTGTATCACATGTGTGCCTGGTGCCCATGGAGGCTGGAAGAGGACTTTGGATCCCTTAGAATGAAACACAATGCGGGGCTGGGAACTAAACCAGGGTAAGGCTATTTTTTTTTTTTTTTCAAGACAGAGTTTCTCTGTGTAGCCTTGACTATGCTGGACTCTCTTTGTAGACCAGGCTGGCCTCAAACTCACAGCGATGCCCCTGCCTCTGCCTCCCAAGTGCTGGGATTAAAGGCATGTGCCACCACTGCCCAGCTAAGGCTATTTTTTTTAAAAAGAAGTATTTGGGGGATGGAGCTTTACTTAGTAGCAGAGGGCTTACAGGATATGTGAGAGACTCTGGGTTGAATCCTAAGCACTGCGTAACCCTCCCAAACAAGAGGAATGCTCACAGGTTAAACATCTGAGATACAACTTCATATCCACCGGGACAGCTATAAAAAGACAGGCAACAGCAACTGTTGTTACGTAGCGTGGAGGCACTCACATGCACGGCTGGTGGAAAAGTACAGTGGTGACTGTGCCATGGAAGAGAGCTAGGGAGCCCTCCACAAAGCTAAACAGGACTGCCTTTGAACCTGCAATCCCACTACTAGATAGACTTCTCAGGGAACGAGCCAAGCATTGCGACACTGTGCACAGGGTCGGTGCAGGCACTATGTCCAACAGCCAACGGTGGGGAGCAACTAGCATTTGTCAGAAGGAGAGAATGGGGGCTGCACAGCACATCCATGCACCAGGACTTCAGCCATTAGAAGAAATGAGGCAGTAACATATGCCACAACGTGGTTGATCCCTGAAGACACTGAGCTAAGCGAAAGAAGCCAGATGCAAACCCAAGTACTGAATGACTCTGTTTACACAAAATGCCTAGCATGGCAGAAGCCACTTAGTGGTTACCAAAAGGAAGGGAAGAAGACTCAAAGAACAGCTGCCAACAGGAATGGAACTTCTTAAGGAGGACGAGGCAGACGCTAGGGGATTAGATGATGGGGCTGGGCACACAATTTTGAGCTTGTATTATAAAATCTCAAAGTGGTACATTTTCAGAAGGTGAAATTTATGGTCTGTGAACTACATCTCAATTAAAAAAAAACCAATCAAAACAAATCTACAGAATCGCTATTATAAATGAGTAATCGCTGAAGGATAAGCATGGTCCAGAAGGGAGGGGATGGCCGTGGATGCCCAGCAAGATGGAAAGCCAGCTCTCTGCCCTCACCTGAGACCAGAGCAAGCACGACACTTAGACTACTTCCAAGGCACTCCTCCTGTGCCTTCTCTCTAGCCTGAGTAGGACCACGCCTGTTCTCACAGGAAAGGAAAAGCCCTATTCAGAGACTCCTACCCTTGCCTTTTCCAACCATCCCTTCTTTGGGCAGCCTAGGCACAGTGTAACCACTCCCCTAGACCTTCAGCATCTCTGAGCCACATCACATGGTCTCTGGTGGAGATCTGGGGTCTCTCTTCTCTCATGCCCAGATACTTCAAGCACTTGTGGTAGCCTCCTTTGTCCATGCTGGTCTCTTTGGGACCCAAGCAAGGTAATGAGGGAAAGATAAGGCAATTCCTGGGAAATCAGAATGGTGCTTCTTCCCCGTGTTACCTCTTAAAGGGATCTGTCCTCCTTTACGGATAATTGGTATACCTCTCAGGGAGTCTGAGAAGGCATCAGTTGACCCTGGAGTTATAGGTACCCACTTCCAGGCCACCTGCCCAGGGACACCTACCAGGGCAACATCGATGTGGCCAGGCAGTAGCAGAGGAACCTTGGACCCACTCCTTCCAAAGCCAGTCACTCCAGGATACACCTTCTGCACACACTAGGGAGAGGTGTGTGTACAGAGAGGTCATGGTGCCAACTTCAGCTTGGTAGCCAACCTGGCAAATGACTCCTGGCAGATGGAGGCCTCCCAGCAGCCCTGGCAGTAGCATATGCTTTCCCCGGGCCTCCTGACTGATAGAGTTGTTAAGCTCTGCAACTCCTCTCCTGCCCTTCCTCCTCTCAAGAAGCACAGGAAGAGGATGATGATGGCACGCCATCCCTGTGGCTCCTCTCGGCTCTTAAGGATGCTAGGTTCTCACCACTACTGATGCCAGCACCCATCCCAAACACCAGCAGAGGCTAATGGGGTCTCAGAAGCTGAGGATGGGAAATACCTCCCAACAGGGAGACTCTGTTACCATTTTATTCTCAGAGAAAGGAGAATCCAGCAAGGGTAGGGAGTTTGTCTGCGGCTGCCCAGCAAATGGGAGACAGAGTCTGGGCTGGCAGCTGGAGTCCAGCAAAAGGCCTTCTACACACATCCCTCCTCCCATCCTCATTCAAAAACAAGCCAAATTCAGTGAGAAAAAGGGAAAGGTTTTCCAAAGGAGGAAGCCTTGGGAGGAAAGCTGACGCATAAGACAAGTGATCTACTGACTTTTAAGGCAGATCAGACAAGACAAGAAGGTGAGACTGTACCCCACCCCACCCCAAAAGGGGCCACTACACTGTGAGTACAAACAGCGTGGTTTAATCTCAACCTTCTGTCCACTGATTGAAACAGAGGACTTATGATCAGTCTTCTTTATGGTCAATGAGGGGCTGGGAGCAGGTTCGTGCTTTGGGAAAAGTAAAGGCATCCTCGCGTGGGTGTTAAAGGAAGAATTCCTGCACAGGACTGCTGCAAGAGAAGCAGCCTGCTCGTCAGGAGATTGCAGGGAGGAACCTGAGAGAAGAACGCCAGTGAACCCCGGAATTCACCCAAGCCAACCTTCAAGCGCTAAAAGGGTAAGGAAGGTTTCCGGAAGGTCGGCCTAGGACCACACCCCCTTCTCCATGGAGACAGCCCTCCACCAATCAGCGATCAGAGAGCCTCCATCACCCGGGAAGGCCAAACCAGGTCTGTCATACTCCAAAGAGCAATCTTCCTGACCCCACCAAAATTTCTGACACTCTAGAACAGTGGCCCTCAGCCTTCCACATGTTGTAGCCCTTTAACACAGCTCCTCATCTTGTGGTGACCTCCAGACATAAGATTGTTTGTGTTGCTACTTCACAGCTGTGATTGTGCTGTTACAAATCCTACTGTAAATATCTGATATGCAGGATATCTGATATGTGACCCCTGTGAAACGGTCATCCCTAAAGGGCCCGAGACCCACAGATTGAGAATTGTTGCTCAAGTCCCCCAGTCACATTTTCTTCTCAGAAAACCAAAGAGCCGTGAAGCCCACAGTGTGAGCAGTAGTATCGGAAGGCAGGACCCGGAAGCGTGTCCAGCTCGTTTGGATCCCACGAACATTCCTGGCGTGCCGCTTCTGCTTCCTGAGGCCCGCAAGCTGCGCACAGAGATGCTGTGTGGCTCATCCAAGCGTGCCCTGTGTTGCCCGGGAGCCAAGCCTCTCAGCCCAGCATCCTTCTCCCTTCTCTCCGCTTGCTCTTTGCAGCTGCCAGCTGCCCTGCCTGCTCAGCAGCTGCTGCCTGTCCAGCTGATTGCTGGTGGCATTTCCCACATCATGCTGAAATCTTTCGCCTTCAGGAAGCTCCCTGGCTTTCAGCAAGGCCCAGTGTCACTCACGCTTGCTGGACGAGGGCCAGGGATTAACAAACCCTTCTCCAGAAAAGCCTTTCCAGAGATGCTGTCCTGTCTCTTGATTTAGTCAAAACAAGCATCTTCTTTTTTCTTTTCCGTGTGTGTGTGTGTGTGTGTGTGTGTGTGTGTGTGTGTGTGTGTGGTGTTGTTGTTGTTGTTGTTTCAAGACAGGGTTTCTCTGTATAACAGAGTCCTGGTTCTCCTGGACTTGCTTTGTAGACCAGGCTAGCCTCTGCTGGAATTAAAGATGTGCACAACCACACCTGGCAAAACATGCATTTTTCAAAATGCTTTAAGTTGTGAGTCTACAAGTAGTCAGGCCTCACTTAAAAGTCTTTTGTCTCAGAAATTTTTTAGTCAAGGAGAAACCAACTAACTTAACAGCAACAGTATGGTCCTGGCCTTGGGCTCCTAACACCACTGTGCCGGTCTGATTCTCAGTTGCCTTCTCCATGAATGGAGGTAATCACACTTGTCCATGGGACAGCCATGATGAACAGCATCAGCAACAGTGCCTGCTCCAAGCTGGCAGAGCCCTGGCACAGACAACACTCTCCAGAGACAGTGGCAAGCCACTCCTCACCTGTCTATTCTCTTTATAATTATTCTTTAAATTTTATAACAATAATGATGGTGATGACAATAAGAATAGTAATTATAAGCGTGTGTGTGTGTGTGTGTGTGTGTGTGTGTGTGTGTGTGTGTGTGTGTAAGACAACTTTCAGAAGTGGGTTCTCTCTTTCTACCGTGGGATTCCTGGATGGATTCAGGCTGTCAGGCTTACAAAACAAATGCTTCTGCTTGTTGATCCAGCTCACTGGCACTATTTGATTGTGTATGTACACACACGTGTGTGCACAATTACAACTGTAGATATGTGTATTCCTGTGTGTACATAGAGGCCAGAGGTTGAAATCAGGTGTCTCTATCATTCACTCGTCACCTTAATTTTGAGACAGGATCTCTCACTAAAATCTGCAGCTTACCAGTTGGTTAGCCTGCCTGGCCTCCTGGCTTTGGTGACCCACCAGTGCTGGGGCTTACAGAAGTGCATCGCCATGGCTGGGTTTGCTCATGGGGATCTGAACTCCGGCCTCATGCTGGCTTGGAAAGTCCTCTACTCACTGTGCTTTCTCTGCAGCTATTCTCTTCTTAAACCAACCAACCAACCAACCTATAATTTTTTTTATATGTATGGGCACCACTTGCAAGCTTGGTGCCCATTGAGGCCAAAAAGAGGGCACTGGATCCCCTAGAACTGGAGTTACGGATCATTGTGAGCTGCCATGTGGATGCTGGGTCCTCTGGAAAAGCAGCCAGTACTCGTAACTGCTGAGCTAGCCTTCCAGCCCCACTTTAATGTAGCCCACATATTTTATCTTTATCCCAATCCTAATTCTTTTTGTGCATACATATGTGTATGTGTGATGTGCATATACAGCCTGTGAATTTATACACATCTGTGTCTGTGCATGTGCAGAGGTGAGGGTGTCTTCCTCAATCACTCTCTACCTTATTTTTTGAGACAGGATCTCTCACTGATCTTAGAACAAACCAATTAGGTTCTGCTGGCTGGTCAGTGGGCTCCAGAGATGTACCCCTGTGTGTGTCTGTCTGTCTGTCTGTCTCTCTCCCTCCCTCCCTCCCTCCCTCTCTCTCTAGCACTGGGATTATAGATAGATGCCACCGCAGCCGGTTTTTCTATGGGTGCTGGGGGCCTCATGTTCAGCTTGCATAACATGTACTTTACTGACTAGGCCATTTCCCCAGCCCTCTCAATATAATGTTAGAACAATTTGCACTTCAGAGGTTCCAGTGCCTGCATGCATATGGCAGCTGGAGGCCAACCTTGAGTGTCATTCCCCAGAAGCCATCTGCCTTGTTTTTTGAGACAGGGTCTCTCTCACTGGGCTCACAGGTTAGGCTAGGCCTGCCAACGACTTCTGTTTCCAAGTCTCCAGACCTGGGATTGTATGTGTGTGTCACCACGTTCAGCTTTTCACAGAGGTTTTGCTTTAATGACTGAGTATCTCCCTATTCAGTTCCCTCCTAACACTTTTTTACCTAGGTTCTAGTTGGGGGGGGGTGTGGGTGTAGAGAAAAAAGAAAAAGGGGGGGGAAAAAGCAAAAGCAAAAACAAACAAACAAAATCAATAAGCCAATAACAGGGCACTGCCTCTTGGGTGTGAGATACGACTCCAAGAGTAACACTCCTGAAAGTACAACTCTAGTCTTTCCTCAGAAATCGGTTCCTCTGAGGCTTTCCCTCTATCACTACTACCAGCAGTGCCATTGCAGCAGCCACACAGGCTGTAATGTGCTTCAGAAGTGCTGGGCCAGCCTTCCTTCCCTGCTCAGCGTATCCAGAATCTAACACCTGTCAGAGCCACCAGTGTCCATCCAAGGTGTCAGCCGCCGCCAGCCGCCACTGCCAGCAGCCAGCTGCCTCTGAAGGCAGCGGTCCTCTTAGTCCCTTCGGAACAGGGGTTGGACTGTGGCACCCATGCAGTGACTGTCTCCCATCTCAGGACATTGGCTGGTCTAAATCCCGTACATTCTTGTCTTTCGATCAGCTACTGTCTTTGACCTCTGCTGCTGCTCCCTTCGCCCACTATCTCTTCTCACACGTTCCCACCTTGGGGCCAATTCTTCTTCCTGCAACGTTCCGCTCCTGTACCTCTGTGCCGCATTTCTCTTTCTAAGCAGGACTTTGCTCCAGGGGCATCTTCTCAATGCACCTCATTTAATATGATTCGAGCTCCCGTGCCCCAGCATCCCTCTCTCCTCCCACACTTCACTGTTCTCCATCATCCTCAGCAACCACTAACATATTTACACACTTATAAATATTACACACACGTTTATAAACTTACGAATGAATTATTTATACAATCATTTATACAATTATTGTCCATTAGGGACATGTGCCCATCTTGTTCTTGACTATGTTCCTGGTCCCAATATCTACTCTGTGCCCGGCCTCTGACGCAGACTTGCTGAATGGTAAGGGCACCAGCGCTGGCCTTGGGTGCCGTGAGCTTTTCAGCAATGGAGAGAGCTCGGGTGCTTCGCTCGCACGGCCGCAGTCCCTTCCCTGTGGTGCTTTCCTTGGAGGCCGTTCAACTCCTCACAGAGACCTGAGCATAAAGCTCACTGCTGGATCTGGAGGACAAGCATGGACGCAGCACTGTTGGAAGCTGCTGTTTACTCACTGGGGGTGTGCCACACTCAATCTCTGTATTCATCCCCACCCCTCTGCAGGATGGGGAGCGTCTGGAACTCAGAACTCATTCCAGCTGCCCCTCCAAATTATTTCTCCCCATCTTGTGACAGCATCCCCAAAGCCTGACATCAGCTCTCAGAGAAAGAACAAAGCCTAACCATTATGCCTGCTCTGCATATTTCATTGATTTGTATATTTGTAAAGTCGCCTACTGGCTGATACTTTTTTGTAGTCTCATAAATTAATATTCTCAACTCTTCCCTAGTCATTTGCAGACAGGCATGGTTGACAGAAAGCTTGGGTTGCTAGACGCATGTTCTCAGTGGACCACAAGGCAACTTCTTAATAAAAAAAAAAAATTACCTTGTGTGTTTTGCCTGCATGTATGTCTGCTCACCGTACACACGGAGGCCAGAGGGGGGCATTGGATCCCCTGGAACTAGAGTTGCAGACGGTTGAAAGCTACCACATGAGCTGGGAATTGAACCTGGTCCTCTGGAGAGCAGGCAGTGCTCTCAACTACTGAGCCACTCCATCCCCAAACAAGGTAGCTTCCTGGTCAACTTCTGCTGTAAGTGCAGGAACTAGCTGAGTTCTATGCATGGTCAGATTTTCAACACTTTTGCTTGTGACTTCATGGTTGAGCTTGCTGCCCCAAGCCTTGTGTTAAAATTACTATTTGGTGGTTCTCTGCACAGGAAAGCTCTCTCACAAAAAACTACATCGGAAAAACAAAAACAAAAACAAACAAAAACAAAAAAAACTATATCGGTCAGGAACACTTCACCCAGGCCTGAGCCATGGTGCTGTTGGCTGTATGTCCACGGATATGAATCAACGTGTGATATCTTTAAACAAGAACTCACACGCGGCAAGGCTATGTGAGGGTGAAAATGTGGCAGAGGCCTGCAGAAACCCAGCCTTGTGGTTTCCTTAGGCACAGTGGCTCAGTACTGGGTCGTTTAGAGTTTGCTGTAACTTTGTAAAATGGAATGCAGTCAGTTTAGCAAACATAGATAATTTTTTTTCACAGATGTGCACATGATGGGTGTAGCTGTAGCCTGTGTGTTCCAGGCTTGGTACAAAGTGACTCCATTAGCACCAGCTCAGCAGGTCTCTTGTCATGCAAGAGTTCAGATGACAAGTCAGACTCGTTTGGATTCAAACCTCAGCCCAGGGTAGTCCTCTCAGGGCCAATTTCCTGGAAGGTACCGGAGGTGAACTACTGTCGTGACAACAAAGGGTGGTGGCCAGAACATAAGCTCTTAGTACATGGAGCATGCCACAGGTGGGGGGGGGGGGCTTCCAGCAAGTGGCAAGATACCCTTTGAAAACTAAGTATTTGGCACCAGCGAGCGTGAAGGCCACACAGAACCCAACCTCCCATTTTCTGCTCTTTAGCACGCTGGCGTTCCCGGACTCGCCTAGGCCTTACTCTGCACTGACTATCCATCAAGAGTCTGACGCAGAGGGTGAGACTCAGAGGGTGTTCATACGTTGGCATCCACAGTGGATCCAAACCTATACTGCAAACAGAGCCACGCCACGGGCCACTTTCCTTTGCCTCGCATCTCATCTGTATATGGTGAGCATTGATAAATCAAGAGATTTCCTTAAATCCATATTCCTGGCTTATCTGAACAAATCAAGGACCCCAGAGCTCGGTGTGCATATTCTAGAACAGCAATGGAGGCTGAGGCTGTGAAGTGGCTCCTCCCAGGACTCTGACAAGAGCCTGGCAGAGTAAGAATTTCTGTTCTCTTCTGGAGACATTATATAGGCAGAGGACCCGAGCTTGGGGTGCGCGGTGGCACTTGTCCAAGCCCCAAGGCCATCAGTGATAAAGCTAAGATTTGAAGCCTACACTTGTGGCAGGTGCTGCGATGCAGCTTGGCAGTCTTCTTTTGGTTATTGCCAGACGTTGGTGAAAATGCCAGACTGGGCTAAAAGGGAAAGCCTGTTGGGCAAGGCCACTGGCTGCAGGGGAAACAGAATGCACCTCTGTCTGCAGCAGGCAAACAAACAAACAAACAAACCAAAACAAACCAAAACAAAACAAAACAAAAAACCTCTCTTGCTCCCTGCAGCTGGTGCACAAGCTCCTCACTCTGTAAAACTACCCACCCTTCACTGGTTCTGCCACCACTGAGCTCTAGTATGTCCCTCAGCTGTCTTTCCTAAAAGCACGCAAGAGCCTTGTCACAGGGATTCGGGTACGGTAGGAAGAGAAAGTTAACTGTCCTAGGACAGGACTGAGGCAGGAACCTGCATCTCAGCAGAGGACTGGATATGAACCTCAGCTACCAAAGAAGCCTCAACTGCAGAGACCTATTTAGTGATGCCCGCAAGGAGCCTCGGCTGTTTAGAGGACAGGTTTACAGACCAAGGCACTGGGTGCTGCATGCCAGGAAGGTCCCATGCTGCAACAGGCTTCCTTTACTTGGACTTGGTTAATTTTTGACTATTTGAGGCCAGGTTGTGTAGCCCAGACCAGACCCAAACTTAAAGCAACTGAGGCATGCCTTGGTCACTCGATCCTCCTGCCTCCACTTCCACAGTGCTGGGATCCTAGGCGTGGGCCACTATGGCTGGATCAGTTTTAAGCTAAATATAGTAGTAAAGGCTGTATATGCCTTTTAAAATGTCCCCTTCCCCAACCCCAAACACAAAGTATTTATTTTATTTTATTTTTGAGACAGGGTTTCTCTGTGAAATAGTCCTGGCTGTCTTGGACTCTGTAGACCAGGCTGGCCTCGAACTCATAGACTCACCTGCCTCTGCCTCCCAAGTGCTGGGATTAAAGGTGTGCACCACCACCACGTGGAAAGTACAGAATATTTTTGTGAGATGGGTATTTTTATTGTTTTTGCATGTTTCTAACCATAGTATGTGTGTGTGTGTGTGTATAACTTCATATTTTTTTTCTTTTCTTTTTTGGTTTTGTTTTTCAAGACAGGGTCTCTGTTGTAGCCTTCGCTGTCCTAGATTTGCTTTGTAGACCAGGCTGGCCTCAAGCTCACACTGATCCTCCTGCCTCTGCCTCCCGAGTGCTGGGATTAAAGGCGTGCGCCACCACGCCCAGCCCACAATTCCACATCTTTAAAATTTTTTAACATGGCTTAAGGATTGTCCATATGGTGCAGTCTTTAGAAAACGTGTTTTGCGGGGGCTGAAGAAATGAACTCATCGGGTAAAGTACTTGTGCAAGTGTGAAAAAGCTGCTGGGATCTCCAGAACCTGTGTAAAGCCTGCACATAGCAATGCGTAGCTGCGGTCCCAGGGTTCTTAGCGCGAAGGGAGGTGGAGACAGGAGATACCCTGGAAGTTCGAGGGCCAAACAGCGCCATACACAGCTGCAAATGAGGGAGGGACCGACACGCAAGGTTATCCTCCGACCTCCACACAAGTGCTGGGGCATGGCTGTGCCTATCCTCACACGTGACAACATGCACCCCCCACAGCAACTGACACACATGAACATGCACCATGCACCACACACCCACACCAACTGACACACATGAACATGCACCACACCCACACCCACAGCAACTGACACACATGAACATGCACACACACCCACACCAACTGACACACATGAACATGCACCATGCACACACACCCACACCAACTGACACACATGAACATGCACCATGCACACACACCCACACCAACTGACACACATGAACATGCACCACACACCCACACCAATCGACACACATGAACATGCAGCACGCACCCTCAGGCACATGTGTGCAGAGGTTTCCCGCTTATATAATCTTCCATTGAGGGTCTAGGATGGTTAACTTTCCCCCTCTGCCGAATCCTAATACTTTCTTATTATTAAAGCCGGTGCAGTAACTGCGATCCTTGTCCATAGCTATTGTTCTACAGTGAGTGTTAGTTCCTCAGACTGGATCCCTGGATGGATTCCAGAATCAACAGGTCTCCCATCCATAACATCTGCACAACGGCTGGATTTTCTATGTGGCAAAGCCGCTGTACCTGACCAAAGCCTGAACCGACAAACTCAAGCTCAGACACAAGAGCCGTTCAATATCGTTTCTGCTGTCTGTTTTCCCTTGTGGCAAGGGTCTTCACACCCATGTGGCAAGGGGGACAATCAATTAAGGCCAAGCTCAAAATGACCCAGCCTCCAAACTGAAAGCAAACCTCCTGTTGGGCTCTCCCACCCACCAGTCAAACACCTCCTGTGTGTCATGGCTTCCGGTGCCAACAGTCCAAAGTATCAAGGCACAGGGTGGGGAGGGGCTGGGCAGACGAGTGAGTGTTTCTGCAGGAGTTAGTAGGGAGCCCTTGATCCGGGTTCTGCAGACCCAATAGGAGCTTCCTGAGGAGGGACTCTCCAAGTTTAAGTGTGGGGTCAGCAGCTAATGTTCCAGAACACTATGGTGGCTGGGTACTGCAAAGCCACCTGCAGCAGGGACAGAGGGGCCATAGAGAGCAAGGCTGGGCCCGGATGTGGGGGGTGGGGGTAAGGGGAAGTGCTAGCAAGTTCAATATCAGCTCAGGTTTAAGGCTGAAGGTGAGGTTTAAATCATAGTTGATGGCCTCGCACCAGAGGCAAGGGACAGCTCTGGTAAAGCCGGCAAGAGATGGTGAGTTATTTAAGAGGGCCATGGAAGCTAAAATGAGATCAAAGGGGAGGAGCCAGAGGCAGAAATGGCTTTTAGAAGCCCCAGAAGAGATAGCCCATGAGGGACAAGGGAAGAGACGAGCTGTGGTGATGCTAGGCCTCTGGGGCCCATGAGCCTCCCATCACCTCCCCACAGGGTTCCTTCTCTGTTCCTGATCTTGTTCAGAGACGGCGATATCCTCAGCTCAAAGAACCTACACAAACAGCCCCAATTCTGTGTGCAAACCGGAACTACGGGCAGCAGCATTTTGGCCTTGAGAACCCGGCCAGTTGTTCATCTGCAAAGGCTGAACAAGAAGGGAGTCTTCCCGGGTACCTGGAGTAGGGCTGGCTTCAGAAGCAAGGGTTAGCAAACATCTGCTGAAGGAAGCTAAGCAGCCTACAGATGACCTGGGCATCCTGAGGTCCCCAAAGAGTTATTCTTGGTACCAGGAAGAGGGCTCTGGAAATTTCTTCTGTTTTCTGGGGGGAGGGGGGCGGAGGGGATAGAGCCTGGGCACCTACCTCTGCCTATGGTCACACACCTCTTGACATCTCGATGCATTGGTCCCTCCATCTATAAAGTGAAGGTTGCAATTCTTGCTTCTCATAGCTGTTGTGACATCGAGAGACCTCACCTCCATGCTTTCTTCCCAGGCACACTGGACTAAGTTCATATGGACTCACAGCCTTCCCCATGCAATGCCCTCTACAAAGCTCTTAGTCTGCCAGGGTCACTCAGGAACGGAAGCCTGTGGATGGCTACCCAGGAGGTCAAATTCACAGCTCCCACTTGTTGCCCTGTTATATATGTCCCTTGCAGTATAGCTCCACCTGCAGCCGGCTTCTGAGCCTAGACAACGCCACCCAGCTGTGCAAAGTTCCTGTAGAACAACCAGCACACAGCAGAGAAGGCTGCCAGACACCACTCTGCCCTGCCCAGGCCAGGGCCATGCTCCGCAGCCCTTTCTGAATGAGCTCCCACCAGAGGCCTTAGGATGGTAACAGTGGAGATACACACTTCTCATCCTTGGGTGGAGATGGGCAGCCGGAGAGCGCAGCCCCCACCTCTCCCCCACCGTAAGACGCTGCTCTCCCTATGCTGGAGATGAAAGAGGAAGAAAAGTGGCCAGACTCTCCTACAGCCACAGGACTAGTGGCACCAGGGGCAGCTCGGGTCTTTTTTCTTGAAAAATCAGAGTCATGAATGGGCTCTAAGCTTCTATGGGGTCTTTGTTTGCACAGTGAGGCTCTAGGTACCCTGCTCTCTATAGATATCTGTATGTGGCCTTTGCTACTTTATGTTTCTTTTCTTTTTCCCATCCCATTCCTTCACCCCTCTTTCGCCCTCTATTACTAGATAGGAGAGCAAGGATGGGGGGGGGGAGGAAAGGGAGGGGGAGTGATGCTTGAATCTAATTTCTTTCTCCTTATTCCTTCTTTGAGCATGAGTACCAACAAACCACAACCGAGCCCCTGGATGATCACTACCCACCAATCCCACCTCTCAGGGCCCTAGCATTTATATACCCTCTGAAAAGTTCCCAGCATTCCAAACATCACACACTCTCAGAAACACTCTGCAGCTGGCAAACCTCCCTTCCACTAGAGCACGAGGTGAATTATAGTCAACTGCTGCAGACAGTTCAAAGCAGCCCTGTGTCCCACAGCTGAGACTAATACTAAAACACAGTCTTATCATAGTTCTGTGTGTTTTGTTGTGGTTGTTGTGTTTTGTTTTTGTTTTTTTGAGACAGGATTTCTCTGTGTAGCCTTGACTGTCCTGGACTCACTTTGTAGACCAGGCTGGCCTCGAACTCACAGAGATCCACCTGCCTCTGCCCCCAAGTGCTGGGATTAAAGGCGTGCGCCACCACCACCCGGCTTATTTCTGTGTGTGTTTTTTTTAAAGAAACCAAAATCTCATAATTCTCACTACAGATATTTCCAGGTGCTGACCTGCAGGGGCTATCAGGTGTGTCTAGCTTGCATCCCTGAGCTGCATCGGGCCCAGTATAGATATGAACACAAAATAATGTATGTACTTAAAAATATTATGAGGGTTGGGAAATTTTTGTTTTGTTTTGGTAAATGGATTGTATGGTTCTTAGATATCAACTCTGCAGAACTAAAGAGCGAAAGGGCAACATTGCACTGCACTGTCAAAAGGCTGCACACACCTGTGAGACGGCAGTGAGAAAGGACTGATCCAGAAGCTGGAGCCGTCAGCAGCCCTGCCCCCTCCACCTCCACACGTATACACTGGACACGGAACTCTCTAGGCCTTGGAGGGTGAGCCACAGGCGAAAACTCAATATTTGCAGAATGTAAGTATTTGACAAAGAACACGTTACTCCAAAAGGAGTAACAAACTACAACAGCTCAGTGAGATCAATAGCACCCGTCTTTTTAATGGGCAAAATATCTGGATAGACATCTCACCAAAAGTGATACATGGGCTGCAAATAAGCACAGGGAATGTTCCCGCCATTGGTCCTCAGGAAAGGCAAGTGAAGGCCATGGAGAGAGGCCTCAGCATCAGTTGGGACAGATAAAGATAAAGCCAACCACTCCAAGTGTAGGAGAAGGACACAGAGGGACCAGGGTTCTTGTGAACTGACCTGGGACTGTGAACTGGGCGTGTCTTTGTTAGACGCATGCTTATCAAATGATATGCCCATTTTAGTTATTGGAATAAACCAAGAAAACGGTGTTTACAACAAGATTTGGGTAAAAACATTCACCACAACCTTACTTGTAGCAGAAAAAAAAAAAAAAAAAAAAAAAAAAAGACCCGCAACAACAACAGAAAAAAAGGCACATGACCAACAAGATATGAATAGATAAACCAATCGTGGCTGACATTTGTGGAATACTACTCTGCAATAAAAAGGAACAAACCATTTTTATTTTTTAGTGTGTGTGTCTGTGTCCATCCACATATGTGTGTACACCTGTCTGTGGGGCCTACTCACATGTGAGTGCCCATGGAGACGCAAAAGGTCAATGCTGGGTAGCTTCTTCTGTCGCTGTCTACCTTATTATCTCTAACTGAACCTGGGGCTGGCTATTTTGACTAGGCTGGCTGGCCAGTGAGTTCCCAGAATGCCCCTGTCTCTGCTCCCAGGTGCTGGAGTTAGCGTTGTGCACAGCTGCGCCTGGATGCTGCGTGGGTTCTAGGGATCCACGGCAGGTTCTTAGGTTTCTCAGTAGGTGCTTTGCCCACTGATCCATCTCCCCCATGCCCCACAGGTCTCATCTATTCATCCATACAACAGGACTCAAAACAATTATACTGGATGAACAAAGCCAGGCCCTCCTGCATGTACACTACTGTAGGGTTATGTTTCTAGAAACTTCTAAAATCACCAGTGACGGAGAGAGAAGGTAGGTTGTTGCCAGGTACAAAGGGGTGAGACTAGAGAGCAATCAGCTGCAAAGAGGCAAGAGGAAGCATGGGGGGCGGGGCGGGGGCAGGATGAGGCCGGGGATCTTTATCTTAATCGTGAGAGTGGTTTGCTAAAATGACCTAACGGTATACTTTAAATATGCGCAACTTGCTGTTTACTAACTATACTTTACAGGAGCTAGGAGGAGGAGAGGAGAGAGGGTGTGAACACACAACATGCACGGATACTCACACTGGGGATGGAGCTGCCACATGGCCTCAGGGGAAACCTGAAAATTCTGCTGGCCAAATATTTCACCTTATAGAGACGCCAAGGCTGCTTGTCCTCTGCATTTCCTCAATGTACTCCCTGTGTGCCATGCTCATGCCAGGCCACTGGGCATATTCTTGCCCCCAGGAAATCCACTCAGCAGCCAGGGTGCATCCTTCCCAAGTCTAACAGAGACAGACACGTGTGCCAACCAACCCATCTGGGTTCCTTTCCCAGGCTCCATCACAGCAATTCCTGGCCAGGATTTTATAACCTTGCCACTTCAAAGCCTTCAATTAGCTCATGGCTGTAACCAAATTCTTCTGCCTTTTATCATCACTGCTAAACACACATCCAAGCTGAACCCGAGTGACTTCTAACAATCAACTAATGGGAGTCGCGTCTTCTCAGAGTCACAGAAGTGCAGGGCAGGAAAGATGTGAGGGCTCCAAAGCCCACCGTTCAGAGCGACTGACCCCGGATGAGTGCTTCTGAGTGACACTTCTCTAAGTGGCCATCCTGTTCCGCAGGCAGCTGGCCTACTTAAACCCCTGTGGTGAGGAGAAAGCAACTGAACAGACAAGAGAAAGCAAGAGCCACAGACTTATTCCTGGAACTTACTGTGCATATACTACGACCTGCGCCATGGAGTAGTAGCACATGGAATTCCCAATCTGGTTTAATTTCACTCCAACTTTGATCCTCTGGGGCTAAGTTTAATTACATTGTGCAGTTACCAATGAGATAACAAGGCCAGACAAATTCAATGACTTGTCTACAGCAGAGGCTAAAAGACTTGACCTGGACACTCTCTGGGTGCTTTCCATGGCTGACCACTCAGAAAGCAGGGCAAAGGTCCAACACAACTTCAACCTGAGCCCTGGTCTTGATGGAACAGCTGATCTTTGGGACGCTTGCAATAACTACTTCCTCTTAGTCCTAAGGGGACCCAGAAGCCAGTCTCCCTTCAGGCTCAGAGCTCCACACAGAACACCTTCTTCTTCGAGGTAGCAGGAGCCATCCCATCTCTGACCACAGAGAGCCTACCATGATGGCAAAGGACGCAGGTTCTAAGGAGGAGCTGTGGGGTTCAGAAGAGGGTCTCTGAGAGACGGCATTTGAGCTGGGGCCTTGAACACAGGAAGATGCCAGTAGCAGCACAAAGAAAGCTACATAAAGAAGAACGGGGCGAGCGATATGTAATAGAGACATGAAGGAGGAGGGGACACTCCTGATCTGCAACAGACCAAGCCCAAGGGCACTTGGAGCCACACACCATCAAGAACCCTTCCTTAGCCCTTACCTTGCCCTGGCCACGCTCTTCCTTTGAAGAGGCCAAGCGAGAGTTGAGGAGTTAGCACTGGACATGCACAAGCCTCCAGAGTGAGAGAGAGAGTTAGGGCAAAGGAAACCGGGAGGTGAGAACTGTGGCTCTGGTGACACAGCCTCCATGAGGCAGGGTGGGACCTTGGACAAGCTGCTTCAATTCCCTATAGCTCAGCATCCCTTTGGAGAATAATACTGTCCCTGGGCTCTCAGAAGGGGTCTGTAAGGTGCCACATACCTGGGCCGGCATGGGGGACGTAGTGTTCTTTGTCACTGGGGGCTTTGTGAAGGGGAGAGGGGGCTAAGTCCTAGGGAGGAAGGTGCAGAGAGGGGGGGCAGATACCTGCTAGACTCTGGGCCTTTTCACATAGGCTCTCAGGAGAGCAACCCGTTTGCTCCCTGGAAGAACAATCGGTCCTTCTCCGGTAGATGAGAACGTGGCCAAGGGTGTTCCCATAATGTGTCTCAAGTCCCCGGCTAACAAACAGCAGATCTAGAATGGTGAGGAAGGAGCTCCAGATGACCCAGAGCCACTTCAGAGACTTGATCAGAGGCTCCTCCCCACAGGCTCAGGACCTCAAGGTGAGGGAGGCTGCCTTGGTCACACGTCTGTGTTTCACTGCAGAGGTGATGTTCAGCAGGCCTTTCTCACACTTAGCTCAGTATCCAAAGTCTGCCACTTCCGAAAGAGAAGGTGGCGCGCAAGTGTGTGTGTGTGTGTGTGTGTGTGTGTGTGTGTGTGTGCGCGCGCGCGCGCGCGCGCGTGCGTGCATGTATGGGCGCGGGCGTGTGTGTGTTTGTGTGTGTGTGTGTGTGTGTGTGTGTGTGCATGTACGGGCGCGGGCGTGTGTGTGTGTGTGTGTTTGCGTGTGTGTGTGTGTGTGTGTTGTACAGTACAAGGAAGAGAGGGATATGTGGGAATGAGAGAAATGGCACCAAACTGGTTTCCCTGTAAGGCTTTGGGGCAGACCTAGGATTTCCAGTGCATCCGTTGCCAGAGGTAATAGGAAAGTCCCCTTCCCTGAGAGCCAAAACTTAACACCAAGCTGGGATTCATTCGCCTTACAGTCTTCCTTCTCCCCTTCCTCCAGCCCTTACTCTGCTGGAGTCGTGGGTCATCCTCCTTCAGGAAACCTTCCTTGAAATACCAGTTTACAGCTGTTCTTTCTCCTAGAAATGGGAGTGGTGCCTACTGCTTGTGTCACTGTGCCCTGTCCTAGAATTCTAGCCCCTATGTGCCATAAGACGATCTGGCTCAGTTGCCACTCACCATTTTGTCACCTCAAGAACTCCTTCTAGGACATCCTGGCTTAGGTGGGCAGCCCTGATGCCAGAAGCTAGCTCTGAAGATACATTATCTTCTGGGTTTTTTTTTTTCTGCCCTTGTTGATTTCTTTTATTTTTAGTAATATAGAGCTGTGTGCAGGTACTCACAGAGGTCAGAGGTGTTAGATCCTCTTGGAAACAGTTGGAGACTATTGGAAGCCTCCAAATGTGGGTGCTGGGAACCGAACTCAGGTCCTCTAGAAGAGCAGCACCTGCTCTTAACTACGGAGCCTTTTCTCCAGCCTCGAATGCACTACCTTATTGCTAGGTGATAATTATTAAGGACATGCTCTGGTCTGCAGTAGAATTTGCCTCCCTGGGTGGCACTTAGCAAGTACTGGGCTGGGCTCTGCCTTCAGAGCTGTTCAGGCTGCCTCTTGTGGTGAGCCTTCAAACACCTGCAGAGGAGGATCCCTTTGGCCCTGGCAGAGCGCTATTCTGTCTCTACAGTTTAGGAAGCCAGGAGGGAAGGATTCTGACCCTGCCACTGTGGGCATAAAACTCCGGGCTAACGCATCTCTCTAAAGTTCCAGCTTCATAAAAAATGGCAACATGCATACCCACGCGATAATAACATTAGCCCATGTGGTCATCAAATGAAGAGCTATCCAGAGGCAGTTAAGAGGGAGAAAGAACAACGCCGCAATGACGAAACTGTGTGGGTCCTGTTCCATGGCAGCTATGTAATCTTGAGCAAAATGTTTCTCCTCTCTGAGTCTTAGAGGTTGCCATTATAAAGTGTGGATAAGCTATGATAACTGGTAATCATAGTTGGTGTTTTGGGGGAGATGGGTACTGGACAATTGGACCCAGCTATGGTATGGGTAAAGACACAAGCATGTCTCCACCTCTAACCTGTGCCCCTGAGCCCTTGGACTGCTCAGCTGCTTCTCTCTCTTCTAGTCAGTCCGTACGTTCCCTTTCTTCTGGTTCTGCCAAATATCCCAGGCCAACTGCAACATGGCTACTTCACTGAGCGGCAAGCATGGTACCGAGTGCCATGCAGATTCCACGCGCTCAAAAGGCGGAGTCCACTGATGGCTTTTAGCACCATTTCTGTGGATCACCCATGCATCCATGCATCCATCTCCAGCCAGGTTGGAGAGCTCCCCAAGGGAAGCGGGCACACCTTGGACCTGAGACAGACTCAGTAGAATGGATATTAATGAATAGATGTACCTTTGCATCCCCTGACATGTCCAGAATAGAACCTTATCATCACAGTAGCTTGCTTGATGAATATTTGATTAACTGGGGCCACAAGAATGCAACTATCCTCAGTGGCTTTCGTCTGAGCCTTCGAAGGCCCTGAAACATGCTGTTGGGGTTCCTTCTGCTAATTATAAGCTCCTCCGAGGCCCTTCTTTTAGAACGTTCTAGGCTTCCTCTGCAACTAGAGCCCACTTTCCCCCAGTGGCCATGTGACAGGGCAGCATGCAGACTGCCTGCGTGCTGGTTAGGTCATATTCCACTCAAGTAGAGAGCAGTGGCACCTCACCTCTGAGAAAGCTGGGCTAGCATTTGGGCAGTCAAGAGTGGCGGAGCAGGAAAGCAATTGCCTCTTTCCAGAGGGCTCTACTGTCCAGATGCTCTGTTCTGCTTTTGTGGAGAACCGCAACAGAGGGCCTTGCTTCGCCTTCTGTTTTGGTGAATAGACCCTCTAATAACCTTGGCAGACAGAGAACATTATTGACATTTCACAGACAAGGAAACAGACTCAGGGGAAAAGATAAGAGTAAAATCCAAGCAGCCTGACTCCAGCCAACAACACAAGGACACTTCTCTGAGGGAAACTAAGGCAACGTGGACAATGAGTTAGGGCTTTTCCTGCGTTACTATGGGGAGCTAGAGAGATGGCTCAGTGGTAAAGAGCAGTGGTCATTACTTTGCAGAGGACCCACATTTGAGTCCCTAAACCCACATGGTGGCTCACAACCATCTGTAACTCCAGTTCCTAATGCTCTCTTCTGGCTTCTGTGGACACCAGACTGCACGTGGTGCAAAGACACACACACAGACAAAGCAGCCGTATACAAGTAAGGTAATTATAAAATGTATCATCATCAGCATAGTTGGCATCATCATTGTCACCTGTGGTGCTGAGGAGGGTCTCCCAGGGATTTGTGCATGACGGGCAAGCGCTCTATCTCTGAGCGATCCCCTAGCCTACAGTGAGGGTTTTTTTTGTTCTTGTTTTTTTTTTTTCGAGACAGGGTTTCTCTGTGTAGCCTTGGCCATCCTGGACTCACTTTGTAGACCAGGCTGGCCTCGAACTCACAGCGATCCGCCTGCCTCTGCCTCCCGAGTGCTGGGATTAAAGGCATGCGCCACCACGCCCGGCTCAGTGAGGGTTTTTTTAAAAAAGGAAAACGTACTCAGTTTGGACGGTATCTTTCTTTCTGGTCCTGGAGCCAGAGGTTCTTCTCTTACAATGTCATAGTAAACAGAACTCTGCGTTTTATCTGAAATGTCCTTATCCGGCAAAATAAAAAGCTGGCCAAGCTAGGCTAGACTCCCAAAGGCACAGACCTCTGTGAACACAAGTCCTTGCTCCACAGCCAGCCTGTCCCAACATGACAGCAGGCTCCTGCCTCTCCTCCTGACCCCACCCCAAACACACAGGAATCTATCTGTCTACATCTGCAGCACCCTATCTTTCAAGAGGTGGCTTTGAACGGAGCCATTCCCAAGCGTTATCCCTCTAGCAGATCCACAGGGCGTTTGTTCCTGCCTCTTGTTACTTTATCTGAGTCTTCCTCAAGTTACAGGGACCTGTTCCCTATCCACACCCCACCTCCACCCCAAAGTGGTCACAGAAAAAAAGCAGTTATGAAGCCCTTAGCCCATCAGAGCACGAAGGGCCCATATCCATCACCACCTCCCCCACTCTCTGTGTGTCTCTGTCTCTGTCTTTCCCTTCCCCGCTCCTCCACCTCCCTCCGAGACACAGTTTCTCTGTGTAGCCCTGGCTGTCCATAAACTCACTCTGTAGACCAGGCTGGCCTCAAAACCCAAGGTCCCCTAGTCTCTGCCCCTTCAAGTGCTGGGATTAAAAGCGTGCACCGCCACCACCTGGCCCACCTCTGACTCTTACTCTGCAGGCGTGGAGAAGTAAGAGGCCTGACCTTGGACCTGGCATCGAGTGGACAGAGGGGTGCAGGGAGGGCCCCAGTCTTGCATTCCTCCTGCTGGCTCTTTCCACTGTATCAGGCTGCCTCCCCCCCAGACACTCTTTTAGGGTTGGCTCGGCACCTCAATTCAGAGGATGGTGCTGGGCATGTGACAAATGCTTCATAAATATCCCATCCATTAAGAGATGCAGAGCAGCCTGGGAACACAGACTTCCCTCTGCAAGGGCTCTTGGCGCAGTGTTGCCAGCACTGAGCACCAGCTGCCACCCCTAGGGCCTGGGTGGCCTAGACACAGAAAGGGCGCACATGACTCAGAAATACAGTTCCTATTGGAAGGTTCTGGCTCTGCCCTTTTGAGAAACCTTGAGCAATGACTCCACTTCTCAGGGTAAGCAGTTCTTCCTTATGGAGGAGATGTTGAGAAGTGTCCGGAGGAAAAGCTTCCAGCCTTCTGGGCCGTCACAGACACTAGACAGTCTGTAATGACAGAAAAGTCACACTTTGGCCTAGCGTGGTCGCACACACCTATAATCCCAGCATGTGGGGGAGGGGGGAGGCGGCGGCGCAGAACCAAGAGGGTTATGAGTTCAAGGCCAGCTTGAGACCTTGTCTTCAAAAAAAAAACAAAAACAAGCTTCTAGAATCCTCTAAGGACAGGAAGGCTATGACCCACCTGGGACAACTGTATAACCCAACCGAACAGCATCACAGACTGACCGTAGGCAGTCCTTCAGACTCTGTTGCTACCTTCCAAGCTGCTGGAGAGGACTCACAAGCCTCTAACACTGTCTGGAACTTGGAAAACCTTATCATGCTCACTCTTCTCAAATTCAGCATAGGATAAAAAGATGCCAATGACATCAGCTCTCTAGGTCTTTCTGACTCGCTGGATAGGAAGGACTATCTCCTCTTTCTCTATATCCTCAGATTATAATGTTCATCAGTTTACCTCTTAGATATCTTTTCATAACCTGTGTACTGGGCTTCTTGAAACTCAGGGTTGGCTTGTCCTCTGTCTTGGACCCATGGACTCAGCCCAGAGCCTCACTACCCAGTGATAACCAGCACTGAGTACTGATCAAAAGGACAGAGAATCCCTCTACCCTTAGCCCTTGACTAGCCCTGGAATAGGGTCACATTCAGACTTTTAGAGCCAGCCAGTGGGTTAAGTCTGGGAGTTGGGGATACTGCCTTTCAGAGGGAGACTGGCTTACCCAAGGTGACCCAATCTAAGGGAACACTCGAAAACTACTTCCTTGACTCCCAAGCCAATGTGTCCCCAGCTCCATCTTCTCCTGGTTCTGTAGGATTGTAGTGGTCCAGCTCTGGGCAACACTCTCGGCCTGCCTGCCTGCTTGCCTGGCTCCCTCACTGCAAAATGGGTAAAAACGATGCATGGAGGCATGGTTGGTCTGAGCACCCGAAAAGCACATTTGTCGTGGCTATCATCCAGATCCAGCCACTCTCCTTGAGAAAGGGGAAGCCTCCATCCATCACCTAAGCAGAGCTCATGGCAAGAGCTCTGCAGCCCTGACTCACACACTCTTCCCTTCAGCCCAGCACGTCCTCTGCAGCAGTTGTTCTGGGGAGCCGCCTGATCCGCCCTCACCACCCTTCACAGTTTTCCGGGCTCTGAACTCCATGCCTGTGTGCAAGGGCACACACACGCATGCCACACACATGCCGTAGCAAGGTACACATGGGAGGCAGCAGGATACGTAAAAGAGACAATGCTTCTGAGGCAGACAGACCACCACTTCTCCCTAGGCACCCCTGAGGGGCGCCCCCTGACCTCACCAAGCCTTCTCCTTTCCCAATAGATAGGATTTGTGATAAGGATCACCAATGATGCTCTGGCATCCCATCAGTGATATTAAGAATAATCATCCATTTTTATTCGTAAAAGTCCTCTTAATAAAATTGCAGGACCAGAAGAAGCTCAGGTACCACCTAGTCCAGTCTCCTCAGTACACAGATGAACACACACTAAAGAACTAAGCCCAAGGTCACACGCTGAGGTGGCAGTTGCATGGCAGTTGGGCCCTGGGTCTTCTGACCTGCCACTTTCTGTCTCAGCGTGGTTAGTTCTACACTGCAGATCCTGTGGAGTCATTGCTCTTCAGTCATGTCTCAGTAGCCAGGGCCACCTGAACCCTGATTGCCAAATTCCTAGGTACATCTGGTCCCTTTGTCCCTAAAGAGGAGCCAGGAAGTGCAGGTAGAATGTCTGGTAGCCACAACTGGTGGTAATAATGAATATTAGTATTCTCATTATAATGGTGACCAACACCTGTGCAGCATCCACCCTTTGAACGTCACCTCGTTCCAGTTTTTCCCCAATACACCTGGGTTGGCAGTGTTGCCTTCTCAGATGGTTTTAACGCAACACTTATTAAGCACCTACTTTATGCCTTGTCATGGGCCAGAGGCTGGAGACAGGGAAGCAAAGCCTGGGCCTCTGCCAGGAGGAGCTCACGGTCTAGCAGGGATTTAGGGCAGAAGCGGGTGGTGGTGGGGGTGGGGGTGCATCACACTCTCTTTTGACCTAACTGGTACCGCAGCAAAAGCTCCGCCCCCACCCTGTTGGGAACCTCCTTTATGTTGCTGGCAAAAGGCAACTGGAATAAACTAGATCTAGACAGGATGGATGGTAGGCTGAGCATGACAGCAAGGAGGAAAGAGCGATTAGGAATATGGGCACTCAGAACTTGACTTCCTTGCTTCCGCCTTGGAAGAGATTCTAGAAATAGCAAGGATTGGTGTGCGATCTGGAAGCCTGGCTCTCCTGCTCTCTGCCAACACTCAAGACTCACGTGCTTCTGTTCTCAGAGCCACCCATGCCATCCATGGATGACAGGGTCTTTCAGGCCACCATCATTTGCTAGACTCCGTTCCTGTGACGGAAACGTTAGCATCTCCTGGTTGCTGCCCATGAGCTCCTGGTAGGAGCACCTTCCACAGGGATGTGGAGGAGTCTGGTGGGGCAAGGGAGCACTCCTATCTCTCCTGATTTACTTTCACATCCTGAATCCTTGCAAGCCTCCTCTGTGTGTCAAGCCAAGAGCTTCCCTAGGAATCTCATCTTGCCCTCAGAACTCTGAGGCAGGTACCCTTCCCCCTAGGCTTACAAAAGAGAGGGTTAAGGCTTGGAGAAGGGAAGTGAGTTGTCAGGGTACGGTTGTCATCATAGAATCAGCTGCTGCCTCCAGGGCTGTGAGGCCCACAAGGTCAACATTTCACTGGAGAAGTCGAAACGAATGAGACTAACCAAGGGGACCCCAATTATTTCAAGGACCTAAACTTGAATTGTCTTAATAGATGACTCTTTAGTTATCGAGGGCCTGTTCAACTGGTCTGTTGAAATTGTACAGATCATGTAGCTCAGCCCCTCCTGCACTGATCAGACAAGCAGGCAGACACCCACACCCCAAAATACAGTCAGGTCGCTACTTGGGACCAACCAGCAAGTTAAGGCCTAGAACCTTGGGCTCTGGTACTTCCTTACACCCCTCGACTTATAGAGACCAGCATTTTCTAGGACTTTCCTCCAGCCTATCCAGGCCTACACCCTCCTCCCCCAGTTGGGCAGAGAAGGCCAGGGAAAGGCCCTGTGTAACCAGCCTCTCCACCCTGCAGAGTTGAAGCAAGGGGATGTGGGACTTTTCAGGCTGGCAGGTGTTGGAAGCCTTTGGCTCCCTGCTAAGGAGTGGAATGAGAAAACAGCATATGCCACGGAAACGCCAGGGAGACTGAGGCAGATTTCCCACTCTAGGGATCATGGGAAATTCTTTCAGATCTACTGCAGGGCTCTGATGTTTTTCAGCGGACAAGACAGAAAGAAAGCAGTCTTAGGCACTTGACCTTGGGGTGAGCGTGCGGTTCCAAAGAGAAGCTCACATGTTTGCGGAATGCCAGAAGAGGAAAACAAATGAGAAAGGAGAGGGGTTAGTTCCCTAAAGCCCGCCTACTAGGTATCAAGAAGACCTTGGGCGTCTTCCCTACTGAAATCAGCATCCTCTAATTAGTAAATTTGACTCAGGGGAGAGGGGTGTTTCTTCGGAGGATGTAGGGGAGTGGAGGGAGGGTAGGAATGAGTCACGACTAATCCCCTCCTCTCCTCGGCTGGTGCCCTTACAAGATCGCGCCGCAGCAAGCGGTCTCAAGCGGCCCCGGGCGGCCGAGGAGCCACGCAGGCCCCCTCCCGCTCCGCCGCGGCCTCCTCACCTGGGTCCACTCGCCCTCCGCAGTCCCGCCGGCTCGCACGACTCCTGCGCCGCTTGGCGCAGCGCCTCTGCAGTCGCTGCAGCAGCCGCCTGGCGGTGATCAGCAACCTGCGGCGGTGGGGGAAGAGAGAGACAGGGGCGGGTGAGCGCGGGTGGCCGCAGCCCGCAAGCTCTGAGGACGCGCTGCCCGCCGCGGGCTAGGGCAGCTCCTGTGCTTGGCCGGCGCCCCGCACCCCCGCACTTGCACTCCTGGTTGCGGCGGGCGAGGCTGGGCGGTGGGCCCGGAGGTCCCCGGGGTCCTTGTCATCACCTGCGAAGGCTTCCATGGTTTGGGCTGCCCCGGGAGGGCAGCCGGATTGCTCTCCCGAGCCCCAGCTGGAGGTGGCTTAGCTCGGTGCTTGCTAGGGCTGGGGCTGCCGGGAGGGAGAGATGGAGGGCGGGGAAGGAGAGGTGGATGGAGGGGATGAGCCAGTAGGCAGCTTGCCGGCAGCTGCGTAAACCGCCCGTCTTCACTTTCCTTCTTAAAGAGATAGTTGGTTTCTGAGAGCCTTGGAGCCAGGACAACCACATGTCGGCATGGGGTCCTTTATTACCTCCAACTAGCTGTTGCACAGAGCTGGCGAGTGGGGAGGGGTGCAGAGGGTGTCTATCCACTGACTGGCAGTGTGACCCTGGGAGAGTCTCTTCAGCTTCTGGGCCTCAGTTTCTCACTCTTTGGCACATAGACATCTCACATTAAGTAGTAATATTATCTGGACGCCTTTCCAAACACTTTTGATCCCCCAAACCAATTTGTGAGTGGCAGAGTTATTTAATACGAACTTTCTAAATAAACGAATCTTTTGGTTTGTTTTTTGTTTTTGTTTTTCGAGACAGGGTATCTCTATGTTATCTTGGCCGTCCTGGACTCGCTTTGTAGACTAGGCTGGCCTCGAACTCACAGCAATCCGCCTGCCTCTGCCTCCCGAGTACTGGGACTAAAGGCATGAGCCACCACGTCCGGCAATAAATGAATCTTAAATACCTAATATTAAGTAAGGTTATCTTTTGCAATATTAAAATAGTAAGCTGGAAAAATGGGCAATATAAAGCTAAGTGATGGTAGCCCAAGATCCTTATTGTGGAGTCCTCCCCTGCCTTCTACCTGGCAATACAGGGGCACATGGACCACAAAGTCCAGGATTTCGAGGGTCCATTTCTAGCCTTCCCGCTTCTGACTGTGCTAACTTGCAAGCCTGGCTTCTTGCCTGCTTCATGAGGGAAGGAGCATTTTTCCCTCTTGCTGTATCCCCAGTGCTTAGAACTGAGTCTAAAATCTGGAAGGTAGTCAATAAATACTGGCTGAGCCTGAAAGCAAAGCTGAACTGGGTGCCCTCTGCCCTCTGCTCTCCACCCAAGCTGAGTTTTCCAACAGAATTTCTAAAGCAACTTCACTGATTTACATCAAGACATCAAGACTCTGCAGTATTGGCCTGTTTCAAAAGTAGCTTTGTGAGCCGGGTGTGGTGGTACACACCTTTAATCCTAGCACTCAGGAGGCAGAGGCAGGTGGATCACTGAGAGTTCGAGGCCAGCCTGGTCTACAAAGTGAGTCCCGGGCAGCCAAGGCTAACACAGAGAAATCCTGTCTCGAAAAGCAAAAAAAAAAAAAAAAAAAAAAAAAAGGAGCTTTGTAAAGAGTTGGAATGTTTATAAAACACCATTATTTTAATTTTCCTATTCCTTATGAGCCAAAATCTTTTTATAGAGATCATATTTACAGTAAGCCTACTAGGGTTTCTTTCTTTTCTTTTTTAAGCAATAAATGCCTATGGGGGATATTTGTTAGATTTTTCTATTAACTGTCCAGTTAAATTGAATTCTCCTGTCAAATGTTTATCATTGTATTATACACTGTGGAAAAACATGAAATAGCAATTGTAGCAAGAATGACACATTGCAGTTGGAAAGGTCAGGAAATGTCTAAAACAAACAAACAAAACAACTAATGCTACACCAGAGAGCTAATTGGATGACATGTTTTATCTATCTTAATGACACCTAAATTAAACAAGTGACTTCTTATACTTAAAGCAAAACAAAAGAATACCATGTAATCATTGCATGTTTATGGGGAGAAAGTTTCTAAGACTGTCATCTATTTAACTATCTCCATATCTTCTTTCCTGTCCTCCACTTTGGTACTTAGAAGACTACATTTCCCAGAAGTCTCCACTAGCAATGCTCCCAAAGCAAGAGAGCTCTTCTACCCACCCACTACTCCCATCTGGAATGCTGTCACCCGGCAAAGAATTCTCCTGAGCCTCAGAAAGCAGGTGATTGAGAAGAGGATCAGTGTTTAGTTATAATGTAAATTGCAACCAATGAGGGTTACAAACATAAAACAAGATAAAATTATTCCAAAGAAATCAGTAATTTTGTTTTGTGCTAATTAGGAAATGCTTAAATTTATTTCAGTTTCAAAAGCAATTTTCATTCCAGCTCTGGGTAAGCATCCTGCTCTCACTGAAAGGCAGCAATAAAATCAGAACAAAATACACACACGAGGGAGCTGTGTGAGGGTCTTCAGGGAGGCCACCAGCAGGGCTAACTGGAGAAGGCCAGCGAGGTTAAAGTCACTGGAGTGACAGCAACTTAGTACTTTTGATTCCTTGGATATCTTCCAGCCTGGGCTCCAGAGAGCAAACTCTGAAACTGGGAACCAGCACATGGTATCTCCCAAACCACCCTTTCTGCTCTGCCTCGAGGTCCAGGAGCCGGGCATCGAAGCTCAGCATGAGTGGGGCTATCATTTCTCTTTTTTGGATCATTCTCCATTTTCTCACAGCTCTGTTTTCAGGCAGTCTTGCAGTGGCTGTTGGGACAGCAGGGAAGGCAGGTGGAAGAGGAGCTTCTCCAGCAGAGGACGAGGGGCCCTGAAAGAAGTGAGCAGCTGCTGGCTTTGTCTCTTAGTGGTCCCACCCTTAGCTCCAGGTGCAGAAACAAGTGCCGGGAGCTGGCAGCAGGGCAGAGCAGAGCAAATACAACTCTGAGCCACAGCTTTCTGACGAATCCTTGATAATGGCCATGATATAAGCAACGCTTTTCTGTTACTGATAAACACCAAGCCAAGAGAACTATGTTGAAAAAGCAGAGGAACGTATGTACTAATTCTATAGGAATAATGTTTTGAATAATTGTGATTGCTCATCATAAACAATGGAGGGCCAAAGAAAGCAGAACAAACCTAAGGAGTGGTTAAAAGAGCTGTCAACCAGATTGTAATGCGTAGCAAACACATCTTTTAAGAATCAAAGTAAGAGGACGACAGTCTGAGAGAAAGGGAAGTTAAGCGCACCACGGGTGGCCTTGCTTGTTAAGAATAAAGACAGCGCAGACAAAAGGCACAGGATCCCATGAGGGAAAACATCACAGGGGAAGGGCAACAGAGGTGGTGGCTATCCAAGTGACTTTAGTTGACTACCCTTCACTTCTTGAGTTTGAAAATGTGTTTGACAGTCGTAGCTGACGACAGCAACACTTTAGTCTGTCTGATGAAGTTTTTGTTATCATATATTATTTCAATTTAATGCGGCCCAGTCATGCTTGCTACACTTCCTAAGGAAGAGGAAACTCTTCCCACTGTCATGAGTTACATGTTGTGAATCAAAAGACAAATAGAATTTTTAGATATTTAAAAGATTTATTTTAGCCGGGCGTGTTGGCGCACGCTTTTAATCCCAGCACTCAGGGAGGCAGAGGCAGGCGGATCATTGTGAGTTCAGAGGCCAGCCTGGTCTACAAAGCGAGTCCAGGACAGCCAAGGCTACACAGAGAGACCCTGTCTTGAAAAACAACAACAACAACAACAACCCAAAACAAACAAACAAAAAGATTTATTTTAACCCAAATACCTGGAACTTGCCATAGTCAGGATGGGACAGTCTTGGGGTTCCTAGAACTCCTGTGTCACAAGTACTGGGACTAGAGACAGATTTTGAGATGGACCTTGACCTTGACATGGGAACTTGTAAGTCTCTTGCTGCCAGACTGGAACCTGAAGGAGCAGGAAGCTGAGACTTGGTTCATCCAGAGAGCTGTGAGGAGGAACAGAAGGGACAGTGGGCTTTTGTGTCCCGCCTCAGCCCCAGTCAGCATCAGATTCTGTCAGTGCCATGGCGCCCACTGCTGTCATTCTGGAAGCTCTCCTCCACTCAGGCTCCCTTCCACAATCTGAAAAGACTCCCCGCTAAGAGACCTATAGCACTGGGTGAGCAGGACAGCCCTGATTACCTCTGGAGCCTTTGGTCTCCCCACAATGCCAGAAACAGTCCAGAGACGGTTGAGTCTCTGCTTCAACATCTGGGTGCCAAGATGGATATGTCATGACAGACATTGAACCAAGCCCTAAAGATTTTTTAACCTAAAGAAAGGGAATTGTTAGGATTCTGCTTCAGTCCGTCTACCTATGATGGCATTGCCTACCTGCCACGGGGGTGTGGCCCTGCCCAGGGCCATATAAAAGGACAAACCTCCACGTGGCTGGCTCTCTCTCTCTCTCACCTCTAACTCTCTCCTCTACCCCCCTCTCTACCTCTCTCTCTCTCCCTCTTCTTCTCTCTCTCTGGGGTACCCCTTCCCCCCTTTTCCTTCTCCCCCATGTCCATATAACATAACATCTGTTGTCTGGTACCTTATATCTATCATTGCTAAAACAAATATAACAGGCATCCTAGATACCCCTTGGAGCAGTGGTTTTCAATCTGTGGGTCAACACCCTTTTGGGGGTCAGGAATCACATATCAGATCTCCTGCATGTCAAATATTTACATTATAATTCATAACAGTAGCAAAGTTACAGTTATGAGGTAGCAATGAAATAATTTTATGGCTGTGGGTCACCCCACACATGAGAAACTGTATTAAAGGGTATTAGGAAGGTTAAACACCACTGGCTGAGGGCCTCATCTGAAGAGTCCAGGCTTAGTGACTTCTGCCTCTGTCTGCATTGACTCCCAAAATCAAATGAAGGTAGGTGACTGTAGACTACACACACACAAACACATATTTGGTTTTCTGAGACAGGGTTACTCTATATAGCCTTCGCTATCCTAGACTCAGTTTGTAGACCAGGCTGACCTCAAACTCACAGAGATCTGCCTGCCTTTGCCTCCTGAGTGCTGGGATTAAAGGAGAGCACTGCCTTATATTTTTGGCTTGTTTCTTGAGAGATCACTATAGCCATCAACTTAATATATAGCAGAGTATGACCTTATGACCTTGAATTTTCTTCTTCTTCTTCTTCTTCTTTTTTTTTTTTTGAGGCAGGGTCTCATTTTGTGGATGATTTGCCTAGAACTTGCTTAGAGCTTGCTTTGTAGATCAGGTTGGCCTTGAACTCACAGAGCTCTGTCAGCCTGTCTCCTAAGTGCTGGCATTAAAGGTATGTGCTCCTACCATACTCTGGCCTTTTAATTAAAAAGCAAACAGAATCCACATTTAAAAAAAAAAGTTTCTGGGTATTTTGCCTACACAAGTATTTGCGTACCACTTTCATGCTTGGTGCCCATGGAAACCAGAAAAGGGTGTGAGATCCTCTGAAACTGGAGTATAAGCCACCATGTGGATGCTGGGAATCAAACCTTGGTCCTCTGGAGGAGCAACCAGTGCTTTTAACCTCTGAGACATTTCTCCAACCATCATGATTCTCAAAATCCCTCCCCCTTTTTGAGACAAGTTGTCTTAGTTAGGGTTTTATTGCTGTGTAGAGACACCATGACCGTGGCAATTCTTATAAAGGGAAACATTTCATTGGAGCTGGCTCACAGTTTCAGAGGTTTAGTCCATCAACATGGCAGGAAAGATGGCGGCATGCAGAAAAAGAGCTGCTTAAAGAAGAGCCACATGGCCAGGAGGAGTTAACTCTGAGGAAAGGAAGCTCGTGGAGAGAAAAAACCCAGATGAAGAGCATGTACAAGTATTTCTATGATTTTGGATGGCAAGTGGGCCAGATAGGAATGATTAGAGCAAATGGCAGGGGGTGTGGGATTGAGAGACAACACGGCAGTTTAGGGAGTGAGTATCTGCCCAGCCCCAGGTAAAATAAGGCGTATTAAATAAAAACCTATTAAGAGGCCAGGAGTGGTGGTGCACGCCTGTAATTCCAGCACTTGGGAGGCAGAGGCAGGTGGATCTCTGTGAGTTCCAAGACAGCCAGGACTACAAGAGAACCCCTGTTTCAGAAAACCAAAACAACTAGCAGGTTTAAATAATAACCACTGTACCAATGCTATGGATTAATAGTAGATATTAATAACCAGTTTCCACAACACATAGTGGCTCACAGAGACCAAAGCAGCAGTCATGGAGCCTGCATGGTTCACTTGGTCCTCTGCATATATGTTATGGTTTTTAGCTCGGTGGTTTTTGTGGGACTCCTGACAGTGGGAGCATCTCTGACTCTTTTGTCTGCTCTTGGGGTTCTTTTCCTCCTAGTGGGTTGCCTCACCCATCCTTGATGTGAGGTTTGTGCCCGGTATTATTGTATCTTGTACTATGTTCAGTTGATGTCCCTGGAAGGCCTGCTCTTTTATGAGGAGAGATGAGGGGAGTGGGTCTGGATGAAAGGGGAGGTGGGGGGTGGACTGGGAAAAGTGGAGGGAGGGGAAGATGTAGTCAGGATGTGTTGAAAGATAATAATGATGATGATGATGATAATAAATCCCCTTGAAAATGCCTTAAATAACGGCTCTTGAAAAAGATAAAATTGGGCTGGAGAGATGGCTCAGAGGTTAAGAGCGCTGCCTGTTCTTCCAAAGGTCCTGAGTTTAATTCCCAACAGCCACATGATGGCTCACAACCATCTACAATGAAATCTGCTGCCCTCTTCTGGCCTGCAGGTGTTACATGCAGACAGAACACTGTATACTAAATAAATAAATCTTAAAAAAAAAAAAAAAAGATAAAGATAATATTATTTAAGTTATTATTAAGGTGCCAACACCACCAATTCAATCAGTTAGTATCTCCAGACTTGTACCCTGTAGGGACATGCAGGTGCTGCCTGCAATGACTAGCAATGCAACCCAACATAAAATGAAGTACTTATTTACATTATTATGAGGTTTGGGGAGCATTTTTTAAAACTTGTGCAACTCACATGGGCCTTTGACGATAGACCATGGACTGTAACAAAACATTTTCAAAATATAGGCATCTGATGAAGAATGTGAATTGAAAATGGGTAGCAAACTGGCACAACTCAGTAAGATCAACAGTGCCTTTCTGATGGACAAAATATCTGAACAGAAACCTCACCAAAACTGATATATAGGCTGCAAATGAATACAGAATGATTCCACCACTGGTCATTAGGAAAGGCAAATGAAGGGCATGGAAAAGCACCCTCACATATCTACTTGAACAGCTCAGGATAAAGATATCTACTGAAGAAAACAATATCTATCAAAAGATACATCTGCATAACATACATATATGTTATTTGTAGAAATGAACAAACAAAAACTGGAAAAGGTGATCCCTATACCCACATGGCTGTTTATAATCAACTGTAACTCTCACACTCTCTTCTGGCCTCTGCTGGCAGCCCGCATGCATATGGTACTCAAACAAATGCAGACAAAAACACACATATGCATTGGGGGAGAAAAGGCAAGTCCAGGACATCCAGGCCTGTTACACAGAGAAACCTGGCCTTGCAACAGAAAGAGGCAGCAAAGGTTGGGGTTCTATTCTGAGAACCTAGCGAAGTTCATGCAATACAGAGGGCTGCCATGCTGTTAGGGGGCTAACACAGGACATCCAGAAGGACCTCTAACCCCTACGGGTTTTTTACTTCAGTCAGCTATGCAACCTTGAAAGGTTCTCTAAAACTAATTTTATATTTTTTATTCTAAAACACCAGACCATCCATCTTAAAAAGCAACAGCTGCACTGTGCTGAGTAATTTAAATCTGTCCCAGCAGAGAAGCAGAACTTCAATTGATTTGTGGGCACTAGGTTTTTTTTTTTTTTTTTAATTTTTAAAGATTTATTTATTTATTATGTATACAGCGCTCTGCCTGCATGTACACCTGCATGCCAGAAGAGGGCATCAGATCTTATTACAGCTGGCTGTGAGCCACCATTTGGTTGCTGGGAATTGAACTCAGGACCTTTAGGAAGAGCAGACAGTGCTCTTAACCTCTAAGCCATCTCACCAGCACCCCCACCCTGCTTTTAAACTTGATATACAAAACAAAAGGGAGAAAAACCCCAAAGGCCAAGACTTAAAACTGCCTTGAACATGGAGCCTTTGGGGCAAAAAGGAAGTTGTATTTGTCTCCTCAAATTTATTTAGCAGCCATATAAGCAAGCATGTACATTTACCTCAAGTGTTTTCCTATTTTTACATCCACCTAAATACATCCCAACATCAACATCAAGTTTCAAACAGGCCTCCAACTGCCTGCCATGTTCCTATGTTTGAAACTATAGGAACATTGATGAAAGTCCCCAGTCATAAATACAATAAATACTTCATACCCTTTGCATCTCAATCATCCAAGAAACCAACATAAAAATTATACCTGAACATGTTGTTAGTCAGCAGCAGGCGATCTGTCTGCGCTCAGAGAAAGGCAACTGCTGCTGCTTTATGTAACAGAACGTCACATGTTGTCAACAAAGGAAGACCACAGCAAGAAGAGCCCATTTCCTGACACTCGTCAGTAACCATCACTGTGTCTCAACAACTCCATTTCTTGCACTTTGCTTGTTTAGAGCCCAGGTAGATCAAAAATGGTGACTGAGGTATAAGACAACACTTCCTGTGTGTACACAACATTGCCAGCTTTCTTTTGCATGTGGAGATGAAGCAGGAATGGAAGGCGATGGCCAGAAACTGCTGAGAGGGAAGACGGCACACTTGAAACCCAGCTAAGTTTGGGTTTGGCAACATCCACAGCCTGAGAAAGGGCTCACCTGCAAGCCTCCGGACTCACATAAGCAAGGGTCCTTTAAAAATAAAATCTATCAGCCACCATAAAAGCCCCGAACGATATCGCTGAGTAGAACTTCCCTAAATCCATAAACTATCCTGCCAAATAGAATCTTTATTTTGCTTCTACTTTCCAACGTGTGACAAAAAAAGCCCTCAAATACCCACAGCCCACCTCCCCAAAACTGCCTTCAAACTAAAGATTTCTGGACCATGTCTAAAAAAAATCAATCAGCTTTATCATTTAAGAGACTGTTGTCATTTTATATTACAGATTACTGTAATTTGTTAAATTATAAACAAGCTTAATGCATTAAGAATGAAATGAACCCTATGCCTGTGTAAAAGTAATCATGTTTTAATTATGAACTAAAAACATTGATCAGTAAACATGAATTAGAAAAATTAAAACACTAAATACAGTGTTAAAGAATTTCACAGTGGGTCAATGAAAATTCTTTTCTGCATACATTACGATCAATCAACTAGTAAATCATAATCAGAGTGATAAGGCAAAAATAGTAAAGCCATTCTTTTTTCATAAAAAGTTACATATCATCTTCTGTAAGGACAGCTATCATACATGAAGAAACAAAAATGTGATCTCTCTACTGCATCCCAGGAGCATCAGGCAATCTCATTTTGGAATGTTCTAGTCATCTCCTTCCTCTCCATCATCTTTGGCATCTAGTTTACTTTTCTCTGCCTGAGGACCACCTTTCCTTTCCTCCCCTCTCCCCTCCATCAATGCAATTATCATTCTGAATTTCTTCTTCCCTTAAGTTCGAGGACTACTTCTCCTTTCCCACCTGTGAACCTCCTTCCTCTTCCTTCTCTTCAAAAACTCCAGGTGGACCAGCTTCATCCTCCTCTTCATCCTCCCCAAATCTGGTGCTTCAATTTTCCTCCTGGCAGAATCTACCTAAGGACGTAATTTGCTGCAGCAATTAAAACAAACACTTTCTCTGTTATCTTCCAGGTTTGTGACCTTACAGTTAAGCAAGTCAAAACTTTAATTTTTAAAGATTGTTGCAAAGCTTCTACCATATTGAGATCTTTGATTTTATTTCCAATCACATTGAGGTAGGTTAGATTTAGCCATCTCTCTGCCAGGACTTCCAAGTCTCTGGAAATTATACTGCCACTAAATTCCAACTTTGCAAGTTTATTTAAGCTGGGAAGCCAAACCAATGAACTAAATAAATTCCACATTAACCAAACTCAGAAACTCAAGTTATTTTAAACGTGTCATTTAGACCTTCAGTTTCCTCCTTCACACAAAGCCATCATCAAGGGCTGTCAGCTCCTTCACGACTCTGTTCTTTAACTCCATGTCCTCATTCCACACTTTGCCTCCGCTGCTCCTCCTTCCCCATTTCCTGCCTGTCCCACTAGGTCCAACCCTAAAAAAATGTGTAGATTTAGAAGTGAATGCAAAGCAACGCAATTACAAATGCTAACTACCACACAGGATATGGGGAAAGAAAGGAGTAGCAAATGGGAAGCCATGGTGGTGTTAAGATTCTCTCTCATAGTCTCATATTCTCTCTCTCTCTCTCTCTGTCTGTCTCTCTCTCTCTGCCTGTCTCTCTGTCTCTGTCTCTCTCTCTCACACACACACAGTTCTTACCCCTTCAATGGCTGCTTAGAGATTGTTCTGTTTTTTTAATTTAATTTTTAAAAATTTATTCACTTTACATACCAACTGTAGCCCCCTCCCTCATCTCCCCATGCCCCTTCTCTAGTCCTCAGAGAGGGGGAGCCCTCCTCCTCTACCAACTGACCCCAGCCTATCAAGTCTCATCAGGGCTGCCTATATCCTCTTTCTCTGTGGCCTGGTGAGGGCCCCTGCCAGAGGGAAGTGATCACAGAGGAAAGAGCAGGCAACAGAATCCAAGGCAGAGACAGCCCCTGCTCCTCTCACTAATTTTAATTAATTAATTTTATGTGTATGAGTTTTTGCCTACATATATGTATATACACCATGTGCCTGAGGACGCTAAAAGAGAGTGTAGGATTCCTTGGAAACTGAGTTATTAATAGTTGTGAGTCTCCACGTGTGTGCTGGGAATCGAACTTGGGTCCTCTAGAAGTTCATCCGGTGCTCTTAACCCCTGAGCCATTTCTCTAGCCCTGATTTATAGGTTTTGATGCACAATGACACAGAGGGACTCAAGAGTGTTTTCATTTGTGCCCACATATGCCCCATTGATGTTTCTCATTATTGTTAAGCTTATGACTTAGCATACTTACGAATACAGATGTGTACAATTTCATCTTAGAAATTAGATTGTATTTTAACATTTTATATGAAGAAATTTTGGCTTAAAAAAAGAACATCAATACAAAAATAGTCAATAAAAATATTATCAAACTTATAAGTGTGGTGGCACATACCTTTACACAGAAGTTAGGAGGTAAAGGCAGGCGATCTCTATAAGTTCTAGGCCAGCCATAGCTACAGAGTGAGACCCTGTCTCCAAAAACAAACAGAATCACAAGTGAACTGAAGCTCTCATATTTTATTAGATTAAATACAAAAAGATGAAACCTCCGGCAAATATTTTGTTATAAAGTTAAATATACATTTACATATAAATCAGAAATGTTACTCTTATAAAATAAACTTTTTTTTCCAGAAATAAACTCTTATCTGTATAAAACTATATATGCTATAATCATCAAAATTGGAAATAATTTAAATGTTTTTAATGGCTAAAAGTATAAATAAGCTAATATATTCAGGCAACAGAATACTTCTCAGCCTTTAAAAGAAACAAAATACTGACACGCAAAAGAACTTGGGCCGGGAGTGGTGGTGTACGCCTTTAATCCTAGCACTCAGGAGGCAGAGGCAGGCGGATCTGGTCTACAAAGTGAATCTAGGACAGCCCAGGCTACACAGAGAAACCCTGTCTAGAAAAACCAAAAAACAAACAAAGAAACAAAAACTTGGATGCATATCAAGGATGCTACACTGAGTGAAACCAGTCTCAGAAGGTTCCATGCTATATAATTACATTGATATAACATTCCCAAAGAGACAAACGTGTAGTCATAGAGAATAGTGGCCAGCTATTAGAACAGGGGAACTACCATAAGGAGATAACCCAAAAAGAATTTTATAAAAATTATCTATGTACAAATTGTGGTGATAAATATATATATATATATATATACACACATATGTATATGACCTAATATATTAGATCTGTATGCTAAAAACAAGCTAATTTTTCATTAATTTAAAATGAAAATATTTAAAATACTTTTGTTATTTGCATCTTATAGTTAAATATATTCAGAGGCTCTTTAGATTGAGTAGTTTACAATGTAATTTCAGAACTACTATTTACAATACCATAGGCCATATTTTACAGTGTACTTTACAGCTCATAAAGCATATGAAAACTTTTGATTCAAACATTAACTAAGGAAAAATGATTTTACTGCCAAAAATGCTCAATACACATAAGGTAAAAGAACCTCTGTCTCAGTGGTCTTTATTAAGACTGAACCTGCAGATAAAACAAGTATCTTTCAGGTTTTGTTCTTGTTGTTTTGTTTTGTTTTACACATAAGCAGATTTGGTTTTGCTAAGACATTAATGCTAACAATAAAAGTCGCTAAGATAATTTAAAACAAGTTTTATAAATCTTTAACTAAGATATTAGATTAAAGCCCAGGGAATTAGGCACTATGAATGATAGAAAAATCAAATAAATTAATATCTACACATAAGAAAATATCAACTATTCATTAGCCCTACAAGCTTTAACAATCAAACATAAAACAGTGCTTTTAAAACACCCTTGAATGTTTCCTGGAGGTAAACTGTGTTTTATAACATATCCTAAACACATACTAAATGCAACATTCAGATCAGGGCAACGGTAAGTATCATATATTCACATCAGCTAAGTTAAAAAAAATTACTTAACTGTCCCCCCACAGGTTTCCAATTCAGGCTGTGTTTGCTCTGACCTCCAGACAGAAAATGGAAGGCCACCTGCTAGGAAATGGGTCAGACCATCAGCCGCTTCCTGATGGCTTCTGCATCAAAGCGAACAGTCTATGTACAAGTGCCGGTGACAGTACAAACCTGCGTGCTGTGGACTTAGTTTACATCTTATGGAACACTGGTCCCACTGTAGCTATAATGTCTGCATAGGGAGCACTCTGGCTCAGCTCAATAACCCGATGTTTTTTCAGCATAAGAAAGGTATAAAATTTGGCAGCTGCCTGTTTTCGGTTGCTGTTTCTGCATAGCTCCATCAGACTAAATGACTGCATTCCCATCTTGTTGGATTCCTGGGAAAATAATTAGAAAAGAAAAAATAGTAGAAGTACAGCAGTCTGTGGATGCATAATAAACAACACTTCAATTTTTGACAAGTAACTGATATCCTTAAAAAGAGAAACAGAATGACTGTAATAAGCTCTTAAAAACACAGATCGCTGAGAGCAAACCTGCCTTACTGAGAAAACGCATAGAAAACTACTAAGTTTTATACAAATTTATGTGTGATAGAAATGTTAGTTTTTAAAGTGACATTAAGAGGAAAAACCCATAGGACTTTGTGAGGTTTCACATACAATGAATAATTAGCCCATTGTGTGTCTTCTCCTTAAAGGCATCAGAGGGGCCTGTGAATAAACTCTGAAGTCAATGTGGAAGTGAACTGGTAGGCTTCAGTGGCAGGAGAATGGAGCAATGTCAACATCACCTCATCACATGGGGTCTGCATACCTACTAGAAGTAAAAAGATCAATACAGTATTAAGTTGTGGAGGAAGACAACACCTTTAATGAAGACTAGGATTTGGAATTGCATTCCTACAAAAATATAGTTTTTATTTACCCAGAAATACTGGACAAAATAATTGCCAGTATCCTTACTCCTATCACACTCCTTGGCTGGTTGGTTGTAAGGCAAGTTTAGGAATGTCAATAGCATATAGAGTACTTGATAAATTAATAGGGAAAATACTTTATTATGCTTTATCTCAACTACAGGCACTGTCCAGCATTAGTAAACTTTCAGAAATGGCATATCCAGCCTTCATTTATTTCCTCCCTTGAGAGCCTGGTGTGGATTGTGTGACCTTTTCCTCCCATGACAGCCTTTTGGTATCAAGAATTTAAAAAACAACAACAACCAAATAACAAAACAAGAAACCCCTAAGGTGCCAGGTATACGACACTGAACGTGTGTGTTTATATCTGTTCCCTTCAGAAACTTTTAAACGTTGAACACAAATAAACAATGAGAAAAAGAGAAAGATGAAGAAAGTGGAAACATAGTTGTTTGACAGAAATGGCCCCCACAGAGTCATGTGGCTGAATGCCTGGCTATAGAGAGTGGCCCTCCTAGGAGGCGTGGCCCTGTGGGAGTAGGTGTGGCCTTGTTGGAAGAAGTGTGTCACTGCGGAGGTGGGCTTTGAGGGCGTATATAAATATAAACCATATACCCTCACGCTACGCACAGTGTGGGACACAGTCTCCTTGCTGCCTGCAGATTAAGATGTAGAACTCTCAGCTCCTTCTCCAGCACCGTGTCTGCCTGCACGCTGCCATGCTTCCCGCCATGACGATAATGGACTAAACCTCTGAAACTGTAAGCCAGCCTCAATGAAATGTTTTCCTTTGTAAGAGCTGCCTTGGTCATGGTGTCTCTTCACAGCAATAAAACCCTAAGACAGTAAGTATCAATGAGAAGTTCAGCAGAGAGCAAGCCAATCTGGGGTGCAGACCCTGGAAAACTGGGGAACCGGAGTCGTTAGAGCTCAATGGTTAGGGACTGGGGTGAGATTAAAAGCAGAACTGGAGAAATCAGACAGTACTGATGCCACAGCTCCACAGAGGCCGAGACCACTCCAGACACAGCAGGGGGCAGGAAGGTTTCATTTTGCAAATAGTAACTATTGAGGCTTTGTACTTGGGATAGGGACACTGACTAGGGGAAAGGTGTCAAACCACAAACAGACTAAGTGGTGCTCCACAATGTACGGTAAAATGACCTAACTCTGTGCTGCTTTTTGTGAACCTGGGAAGAGGGAACACCCGGAGGCAGCTTTCATCAGACTGACCTGCGGGTATGCCTGTGGGGCGTTTTCTTGATCAATGACTGATGTGGGAGGGTCCAACCCACCCGAGGCAGGGCTATCACTAGATATTTGAGGATAATCTCAAACGTTAAGAAGCTAATAATAATAGAAAAGGTTTATTATAGAAAGAGAATACAAAGGGCAAAAAAAAAAAAAAAAGCTATAAAATTTGAAGTTAAAGTTTTTTTCACTGTGAACACAAAAAGTGATTAGATGACAGCAAACAAAGCATATTAGTGGTTGCCTGGGGAAGGGGGTGGGTCTTATACTATGGGAAAGATGAGGCAAGAGAGAATAAAGTGACTACAAGGACATTTTGGGGTGTTTTACATATGTTCATTATTTTGAGTGTGATGACAGTTATTCATATGTAAAAATCATTCCAAATGCATTTAATACAGTAAACTAAGTATAGTGAATAATATTTTAATATGCATAGTTTACTACTTATTAACCATACCTCAATAAAGGTTTCCAAAAACTAAATAAAGATTAGGATTATATGAACCAAAATAATAAATAACTTTAAAAACTAAACCAAAACAATAACAAAACTCCCAGAAAACAAAAATCAAATTTTATTAAAAACTGAAATACAAAGTTGAGGCTGTTGTTAGAGACTATAAAAAAAAAAAAAAGAAAGAATATAGAGATTAAAGTTTTTTATACAAAGGAGTAAATATGTAGAATCATCTGATGTATAAATTCCCCAGGAAAAGAAAACAAACAAGCAACAAGAAGGAAGTCTAATTAAAAATATTTTATAGCCGGGCGTGGTGGCGCACGCCTTTAATCCCAGCACTCGGGAGGCAGAGGCAGGTGGATCGCTATGAGTTCGAGGCCAGCCTGGTCTACAAAGTGAGTCAAGGACAGCCAAGGCTACACAGAGAAACTCTCTGTCTCGAAAAACCAAAAATAAATAAATAAATAAATAAATAAATTAAAAAAAAATATTTTATGTGTTTGGGTTTTTCCTACATGCATGCTGTGCACCGTGTGTCTGGTGCCTGTGAAGGCCACAAGAGGGGCCCATATTCCCTGGAGTTGGAGTACATATAGTTGTAAGCCACCATGTGGATCCTGGGAATCAAGCGTGGGTCCTCTTCAAGAGCACCCACTGAGCTATCTCTCCAGCAAGAGGCAGTCTAAATTTTAAAAAGTCCTAGAATATGTAGTGATTATATGCCCAATACAGAACAATATGATAAACTTGAAAACAAAAACCAAAAAACGCCAAAGAAACAAAAACCCTCCAGAGTGCATCATCATAAAATATCAGAGCATTCGGGACAAAAAACAAACAAGCAAACAAACAAAAAACTAACAGCTTCCGGAGAGAAAGTAAAAATCACCAAAATGATCTTAAAACAGGACAGTGCCTGACTTCCATAATAACACAAGAACCCTAGATATGGTATAAAACTTTATCAGATAAAGTATTTACAAGTCATATAGAGACAATCAATCAAGCTCAAGTTAAAAATAAACAAATTTTCAGGCTTTGTTTGCAAGGTTGTTATCTCCTATATACCATTTATCTTGAGAAATTATGTGGATTATACTGACTAACGGTTTAAGATTAAAAAAAAAAAAAAATCAAAGCACAGACAGGGAAACTAAAAGGAGACAAGGAATTTCTCCTGTACATGAGAAAGAAATGTCTCAAGACAACAGCTGCGAAGGAGACGGAAGAGTAACTAATATGATTAAGATCAAGAATGTGATGAGATGCAAAAGGATTCTTTCTGAGGGGAAGTAGGGAGCTAACGGGCCCATGGCACATAATAAGAGGTTTTGGATTACATTGCCAAAGCACTTGGGAGAGTAATTCTGAAGAGTTACATAAACATTAAGGACGTATGATGATGTAATACAGGGCGAGAGAGCCGCTTGGCCGCTCTTGCCGAGGACCCAGCTCATTCCCAGACCCACATGGAAGGTTACCACCACCTGCAACTCCAGCCGATGTCTTGTGGCCTTTGCAAGCACTTCATGCACACGCCGCAGACACACATGCAGGCCAAACACCCATACATATAAAGAATTTTTTCAAAAAGAGATAATAAACCAAATAGCACAACCATAAGATTTATATGAAAATAACTGTAATCACATCATGAAACTTCAGTGAAAACTGATTTTTTACATAATCTTCAAACCAGAAACTGATAGTCATCCTTTAATTAACTTTTTCTTCTATATTTAGTCCTAAGTATATCACTGAAAACCATTTCAGGTCAGTGGACTTTTTTTTTTTTTTTTTTTGTCTTCAACAAAAACATAAAAATATTTTGTTTTCATAAATATCTAGATGATCAAATTAACATACTATTTATTTTTTTCGACTACAAATCAAGGGCTAGGGAAATAGTTCGGGGGTAAAGTGCTTGCTGTGCACATGTAAGGACTGGGGTTTAGATCTGCTGCACCACACAGAAATGCTAGGTGGGTCAGGAGTCAGAGGTAAGGGACCGCCAGGGCAAAGGTACTCGGTAGACTGGCTGGAATCAGCAAACTCCGGTGTCAGTGAGAGGCTTTGCCTCGGGAAATGAAGTGGAGAATGACTGAGAAAGCTCCTTGATATCAATTTCTGGCCTCCACTACACAAGAACCCACACATGTATGTGTCCCCATACTAGAACACACATACACATGTGCACATACACCACACCTGTCTACACACACATAGATAAATAAAATACTATCTTACCCGTAATTCATTTAATGTCTGAAATAATCTTTGATTCCATTTCTCTGCCTCAGTATTTTCTTTGCTGCCTGATGACTCCTGTTTGAATAATAAATAAATATTTCATTTAAGCAAACTTAATTGAATGTAGAAACTAACACCTTATGAGCTGAGAATGGAATCTCAGCTCAGGAAAGGTATTGATCTGTCTGATAAAAACAACAGTAACAGAACCAACAAGGAAAAACAGAGCAAAGGGCTGTGGATGGGAAGTGACAGTTCTGAGCCATTTCATCAGTTGTCCTAGGCCACCTCTGGCCATAGCATGCAACAGCAGACAAAACAAGGAAACAGATTAAGAGGCCACAGAGACGGCACAGCAGTTAAAAGTGCTTGCTGACAACTATCTGTAACCCCTATTCCTGGGGACCCAATGGCCTCTTCAGTCACCTCTATGTACATGGTGCACATAAACTCATGTAGGCAAACACACATGCACATAAATAAAAAATAAATCTAAAAAAATTAATGCCAGGACTTAATAGGTAGTTTGATAGTATATACTAACAACTTCTGATAAAATTTCTTTGAGTTAAAAATGCCTTCGGTAAAGCTAGGCGAAGTGGTGCATGTCTGTAATCCCAGCACTCGGGAGGCAGAGGCAGGCAGATCTTTTTGAGTCCAAGGCCAGCCTGGTCTACAAAGGAGTCCAGGATAGTCAAGGCTACACAGAGAAACCCTATCTTGAAAAACAAAACAAGCACACTGAAAAATGCCTTCACTACTCTGGAATAAGGTTCAAAGAAGTAACTAACTGAGGGGCTGGGGAGATGGCACTGGCTGCTCTTTCAGAAAGCCTGGGTTCAGTTCCCAGCACCCATAGATGGCTCACAGCCACCTGTAACTGTAGTTCCATGGGACCCAACACCCTCCTCTGGCCCCTCAGGGCATTAAGAACGTATGTGGTGTACTTTCATACAGGCAAAACACTCATACATATAAAACCTTTTAAATATTAAAAAATATTTATTTTTTATGTGTATGCATGTATCTTTAAAAAGAAAGAAACCAGGTAGTAATGCATGGGGAGTCAGTGAGTCGGATTCCTGGATATGCTATCACAATATGGTGCTTTGAACAGACCATTTTCATTTTCTGATTTTAAAAACTTTTATACAGTTGTCTTGTGCCAACAATGTTGAGAAAGACATGCTCACATTATTTAGTAAAAAGTTAAACTTTAAATACCTTAGGCTTTATCCTAATATAATTTCCAAAGACAAGAATGATTTAAAACACCAATTCTGAACACCTGAAACATGACCTCACCTCTGATAAGCATAAAAATTGCATACTTGCTTTAAAATTACCTAAAGTTTCAAAATACTTTAAGGATGAGAAAAAGCCATGGGAATTCTTCATAGCTCACCAAACAATTCACAAACATCTCAGCTGCTATCTGAACCCGAGAGGCCAAGACTATGTAGTCCATGCTTAAAACTCATGATTCTCCTGTCTGGTATGGGCCACCAAGGCCAGAAAATTTAAATTATAAACTTAGAAATAAACATAGAGGAGTTCTGCAAGCTAATCTCAGGTAAATAAGACAGCGGCATTTAGGAAGACAACTTTTTCCCCCCCGAGACAGGGTTTCTCTGTGTAGCCCTGGCTGGCCTCGACCTCACAGCGATCCGCCTGCCTCTGCCTCCCGAGTGCTGGGATTAAAGGCGTGTGCCACCGCGTCCAGCCTAGGAAGGCAACTTTTAAGAATAATCCTTTCTCCCTCCTTCTACTTCCATGTCCTATTTTTAAAATTCACTGAGCTTAATTAAGGTTTCCTGGAACAGGGTGGGGATATGCTAGAATAATGGAAAGTAAATATGATCACCATGTACACTCTGTGTATGTATTAAATTACCAAAATTATGTTAAACCTAAAAATAATTACATATGAAAAAACTCCACCAAAGACTACAAATATATTTACCAATTCAGTTGTACCGTTTTCTTGGACCAACGAAGTATTCGTTGAAGATAGTCTCTCACCAGCTAGAGAAATGGTTTCAAAAATATCCTGCTAAGGAAAATTCAGAAATTACAGGTAATTCTGTTAATGTGAACAACTCGATTTTATTAAAGGATTTATTGACATAAATAATTTCTCAAGCATACTAATTACATTTGCAAATTTATTCTTATGAAAAGCCTCAGATAATCAGTTCCTAACTTAAATATTCTTTTTCCATATAGCCCACCCATGAAGCACTCTGCACACTACTCCCTCTCTCCACTGCAGCTCCATGTTAGAGCCTCTACTGATGGGCTCCTGAGATCGCTTTCCTTTGAAGTATTTTGTTTAGCGGTCACTCAGGCCAGCACCAGGCACCAGGCTTCTGCAGCAGGGAAGAACCCCGAATGGCAAGCAGAGTAGGTGAGAGTGAGGGCTGTGGCACTCAAACAAGAAACAAACAAACAAACAAACAAACACTGATCCTCCGGAAGAGGCGCAAAAACAACAGAAGGAAAAAGAGAGGCCAGCAGTGTTCTGATCTCCATCCTCTCCTCCTCTCTCCACAAGGCACTGACCCCTTCCTATCCTTAGCTTGTCACTAAGCTCTGCTCCCCAGCTCTGACCCATGTAAGTCAGGAGCATTTTCTAATATACTTTCCTCACTTTTTTCACTTCAGCTTTAAATATTTTCGTGACTAGGAGGCATTGCTCTTTATGTTTTTAGTACACACACACACACACACACACACACACACACACACACACACACACACAGAGAGAGCGCCTTATTTCTCTTTTCAGTATCTATGAAACTCTACATTTTAGATAATTCTAAATTTATAATCACTGTACACAAAAATTCTGTTTTATGAGATTTTAAAATGATTGATCAGGATCAACATTTTTCTGTCCCTCCAACCTCACTATGTATATACTCCCCATACTTTACTATATTTCCGATTTCTTCATCATTCTGGAAACAAAGTAAGAATAGAACTGAAGATCTGGGCATGGAATAGTAAGAGTCAAAAGAACTGGTGCAGCACGTGGAGAAAAATCTATTTTGTAAATTAGTAGCTGCTAACTGCACTGGTATTTTCCTTCCCCAAATAATAAATTAAACAAGTTTTCCTGATAAGAATTTCAGTAGCTGCATTCTAAGAAATACCCAAGCCCCCAAAAGGCAGACAGCATGGCAACTCACTGTATCAGTATACAGTATATTATCAAATATTTAGGAAAACATGTTCTGTGTCGATGTATTCTCAATCTGTCCTCCCAGGGCATCCAGTTTCAATGTGGGTTAACTCTCAATTCCAAGTGTTTATCAAAATACAATGAAAAGGGCTTCTGCTTCCCAAGTCCCCCTTCCCTCGTCTGCAGGGAGCCTTTAACTGTGCCTCACTGTGGGACCCGCTGCTAAGGTCCAAGCCAGGCATTTCTGGATAGCCTCTGAGCTCGGTATAAGATGAAGGCCTCTCTTTCTCAGCTGGGGCCCCTCTCTGCCTGATCTGGGGAAGCCCTCACAGAAGCCATCAGAGAGATTACAAACTCAACCCTTTCCTGATAAGAAACTTGTTAAGCAAACAAAACAAAACAAAACAAAACTATTGCACTAACCAAGGACAATAGTAAACATCGAACCCCTACTCTGATCTACCCAATGCACAGGACATTCTCCACAGTTTTGTGGAGAGCGGCTGACTTTGACATGAACTCTGGTGCTCCATATTTGAGCACCTCCCCTTGGTGGGGAGGCCTAGTGGCATTCAAAGAAATAAGCAGGCTACCAAGATGAGACTTCATAGCCTGCGACCATAAAGTGGGGAAGGAGGTCCCCCTCAGTCATAGACCTACGGTAGGGGAATAGGGTGAAAGCGGGAGGATACAAGTGATGGGATAGCAATTGAGTTGTAATCTGAATACATTTTAAAAAAAGAAAAAAGAAACCTGTTAAGCAACCGCTTGGGAATTCTTGGAAACACCCACCATATGCTAATGAGATGTCTTGGCTTTCAACCAATGACCTTTAACCCCACCTGGAGTCTCCCCTCCCCCATAGGATAATTAAGTACTGCTTTGCCCCTCTTACGATAGGGCTGTGTTGTTTCATGTAAAGGAAGTATCCCTGGCATCACTGGCCCCAGTGAATCAAACACATTCACCCTCAAAACCTCTCCCACTGCCCAAGGTTTGTAAGTCACTGTTTCACACAAAATAATCGAGGCAGCACTATCTATTTCACCACAGCTAGCTAAGACTCATCATTTGTTCTGGGGAAGGATGGGCTGCCCTTCTTCCCAAAGAGCTCATCACTGGACCCCTGTGGCTTGCTGGCTGCTGCAAGCTTCTGCTACTCACCAGCCTGTCAGGTGTCAGTGCAGATGGCTGCCGGCAACCATCCTGACTGCCTACCTTGGTTTTGGAGCTCCAATCTAGCCACCAATTTGCCCAGGCCAGGCCTTTGTTACCACCTGGCTTGGGTTCCGGAGCCCTGAGCTTCTCTGACTCTGTGCTGCACCCTTTTCTGCCCCGGAGTGTGCACTTCCGGTTTTGTGCTCCATGGGCCATGAGCTTCCTGGGAGAGTGCCTGCCAAAGCTCAGGGTCCTGCCAAAAGCTGCAGACACTTTGTGTGTGTGTGTGTGTGTGTGTGTGTGTGTGTGTGTGTGTGTGTGTGTGTGTGTGTGTGTGTGTTTTCTCACCCCTAATAATAAGCCTTTCTTTGCCAGAAAAAAAAAATGACAATGATGATGAACAGACCTGTAAAGCATTGGTTTATTTTTATCAGTAAGACTATAATATTTACTTAACAAATAAAATATTTTATGTTTCTGAAACAGGGTTTTTCTGTGTAGCCCTGGCTATTCCGGGACTCTGTAGACCAGGCTGGCCTCAAACTCAGAGATTCACTAGCTTCTGCCTCCTGAGTGCTGGGATCACAGGCTTGTGCCTCCACACCTGGCAGAGAAAATATTTTAAAGAAAATATTTTTCCTATGTTCTCAGATAGTTAAGCTTTTCAAATAAAAACTGTTTCCAAAGAAAATTTTTGTTTTTCTGTTTTTTTCAGAGTGACAAAACTATTTTGTTTTGGTCATAGACCTTTAGATAGTCTTTATTTCATTTTATTAATTATTCACTTTACATCCCGTCAAAGCCCCTTCCCTCCTCTCCTCCGGGTCCTACCCTCCCTCCCTGTTCCCCACCACCACCACCACCACTCACCCACAGGATGTTCTCAGTCCTGATATGACTAGATAGTCTTTCAAAGTAAACGTCCCAAGATAGTTGGGAAGTTTAAAACATTGTTCTTAGAGGGAAACGATGGGTGAGAAAGAACACACAAGCATCTGGCTGGAGTTCTAAGGAACCCTGAAACTCATGCAATGTAGAGCTTATTAAGATTCTCAATATACAACCAGATTCAAGCAAGCCACTCATTTATTATGTCACATAATATATTTCAGTATGAAACTACCTTATCTTGTGATCCACCATCCTAAACTTTAGAGGGCTACTATCTGGCAGATTAAAATTGTGTTTTATCTTGTAGCAATGACACTTACCAGAGTAACTGTTGAACAAAATGAGATGAAACATGAATGATACAAATAAGAAGATGTATCAGTCTCTCCATATCACTTCACTGGAGTTGCACAAAAACGTTTCAGTGATTCTCTCTGGGCAACTTACCTCAGAGTTAATATTCATGTTGATGTCCTCCTGAAAGCTACCCACAGAGTCATCAACCACATCCTTCCAAGCTTTGGATTGGTTCACTTCTCTGTGGGAATTTGGGTCTTCCATCACTGAGGGTTCTTAATTATCAAGGAAGTAAAGAAAATGTTACCAAAGTGCATTTCAAACTTGAGCTGGCATATGCCTATTCAAAAAGAAAACTTCTGGACTAGTAACTTGGAACCCAAGAACTTCAATAAAGAGTATACACCTTTCTTACACTCCCCCGAGTCTCACATGATTTATATATTTACAAATTTCTCCTCCTCTGCTTCTTTTATCATTTCCACTCCCCGCCATCCTCCAATCATCCTTCCTTACTCACTCACTCACTCTCACACATTCACTCACAGGAGAACAGGCATAGTTTAAGCTCCACGTGCTCTACTAGTGTGTAAATTTTAATGTCTTAAGAAATGGTCACTGGGCAACCAACACAAGTTGGTTTTATTGCTTTATAATTGTCACAACATTAATGAGTGATTATTAGCATTCTGTGAACTTTATTCTAGGAAGATGGTGATATCTGTCTCAGGGTAGGTTGTATTACTTAAGTACTGGTCTTATCACTGAATTTTACGTTGTTGTAAAATGAAATATTATTCTGCCATACACGAAGACTTTCTTTTCTAAGAGTTTATGAATCCTGCCTTTGGAGTAGATGAGTAAGAGAGAGAAAAATGATCCACACAGGATATATGTTTCATCTTTTGTATATGTGTGGAGAGGATACTGGGGATTAAACCTAGGACCTCACACATTCCAGGCAAGTTATCTATCACTGAGCTACATAGCCAGCCCCCGTTTAGTGTGCTTCAGTTTGAAATACAGTCTCACTGGGTTGGCCAGGCTGGCTCTAAACCTGCTCTGTAACCCAGGCAAGCCTTGAATTGGCAATCCTTCTATGCTAGTAGGTGCAATTACAGTCCTGTGTCATTAGGACTGTCCTATATTTTATCTTTTCAGTGAAGTCTTGGGCCAGAAATTAATATGAAAAGCAGAAGACTGCTATACTAAGGTAATATCTTAACTTAAAATATTCTACTACAGATAAAGATTATATTTGAAAATATAGATTTGAAATTTAGGTTTTACCCTGAAATGTAAAATTCAATTTTTGCTTATGCAGCATTCCCCTTGACATAAACACAACTAGGAAGTCTCACCTGGAAAGTTTTGCTTTCTTACTTCCTTCTGTATCAGTTTCACAAGTTTAAAGTCAGTGGACAGGAGACATTTTGCAAACAACTGTAAAAACACATTTATTTTGATTATATATTAGTAAAGCAATTCAATAAAGCACAATCAGATATGCTAAAAAGTAAGAGCCATTCATACATATTTTTTCAAGCTGGATTTAATGGAATACACCTTTAATCCCAGCACTTCGGAGGCAGAGGCCGGTGGATCTCTGTAAATATGAGGCCAGCCTGGTCTACATAATGAGTTTCAGGACAGCCAGACCACATAGTGAGACTACCTCAGGGGGGAGGTAAGGGAGTGGGGGAGGGGGAACAAAAAGTAAAAGCCATACACAGGTTTTTTTTTTTTTTAAAGGTAACATGATTTGTGACTTTTTTTTTTTTTTTTTTAATGTATACAGTGCTCTCCTTGCATGTACACTTGCAGGCCAGAAGAGGGTATCAGATCACATTATAGATGGCTGTGAGCCACCGTGTGGTTGCTGGGAAATGAACTCAGGATCTCTGGAAGAGCAGTCAGTGCTCTTAACCTCTGAGCCATCTTTCCAGCCCCGCCCCTCTTTTTTTTTTTTTTTTTTTTTTTTTTTTTTTTTTTGAGACAGGGTCTCTCTGTGTAGCCTTGGCTGTCCTAGACTCACTTTGTAGAAAACCAGGTAGGCCTCGAACTCACAGCGATCCACCTGCCTCTACCTCCCGAGTGCTGGAATTAAAGGCATGCGCCACAGTTTTTAAACAAAATTTTAAAATAAAGGTTTCTTTTTCCTACATATCCAATTATGTTGTAAATGTAGACAAATTTACTTATAAACAAACAAACGTCATATTTATGTAAAAAGATGGAAACAATAACCATTTTCAACTCATCGTGAATCAAATCCTGGGTAGCAGTTGACAGAAGTGTATCCACTCCTCCTTTCTTCTTCCACATCATCAGCCTTTGTGTGGGAGGTGCAAGGTCCAGGACCATCAGAGTGTCCACAAAGGAAGTAAGCTGCTTGTGCATCATCTTGCTGCTAATCTCCTTGACCGGGTCTACGAGCAATCTCCTCTTTTTCCTTTTCCTTCTACCACCAGCAATGTCTAGAGAGAAGCAGGCATAAATGGACTTAGAAAATTTTGTACAATGATATTCTAGGCTACCACATATCTTAAAAGTCTATTACAAATAACCTGCAGGGTTACACTGGGAAGAAAAACCTTCTGTTCTTTGAAAATATGCATTGCAAGGTTTTTTGCAAATCTGGAGTATCTGAGCAGTCAAGTTATCAAGTTGTCAAGTTATCAAGTTATCAAGTTGGAAGGTGCTTAAGAGCGACTGTTCATTGTTAAGTAAGCAACTAAAAAACAGGGCAAACAGGGAGAGGGCAGTTAAAGAATCTGGACTTTTCTTTTCTTTTTAAAGTGTGTAAAAGGATAATGGGTCAAAATATTAATGTGTATCTTCAGTATGTATTTCACCCCCCACAGTGAAATGCACATATGAATTCAAAGTAGGTAGCTAATTCCATAGCACAAAGAAGGCAGAAGTCACGCTTTTCTTTAGTAAAGCTGAAAATGTTTTCTCTCTGTGTGTCTGGCTGTCCTGGAATCTCTCTGTAGACCAGGCTGGCCTCGAACTCACAGAGATCTGCCTGTCTCTGCCTCCCGAGTGCTGGGATTAAAAAGGCATAAGCCACCACTGCCCAGCGAATTGAACTATTTTTGCATTTCTACCTTTCCCAAACTGGACATATGATTAGAACAGGACTGAATGCGATAGAAGGACTGTCTAAGATTTCTTTCATACTCTTCTAATTACTGCCCAGTGCTACTACCATGCTACCAGCCTTCTATAACATTGTATTGACTGTTTGCATATCTCAAAACAATAAAGTTAGCAGGGTACCAAAGATAAAAATAAAAACATGAAATCTCTTACCTAAACCATCAACTGGGCCAAGAGTAAATCCTTCCTCTTCATTTGATAGTAATGTTGTTTCATTTATTTTGTCATCTTCAGGTAGATATTGGTCATCTGAGTTACCTGGTTCGACTAATAAAAGTACCATACGAACAAAAACATGTGACTATGTTACACATTAGAAGACAATACGAGATATAAAATAAAAATAATCGAGGACATACTGCTAGCTGGGGTGCTACATAAATTCTTAGAATCATGAGTTTTAACAGAGGCAAAGAGGTTAAGTAATAAATGGTCTGGGACTCACACATTTGAGTGCATCAAGTAGCACCAGCCCCTTTTGGACATGAGACATCTCAGGCTGGGCTATGTTACAGCAACAGTGAAAACAAACAAAAAATTACCAGTATAAATTTCTATGACAACTAAAGTATTTATGTTCAGTTGAACCATTAATTGACTCATAATAAAGAATAGCTAAGTTCTGATTGCCCAACCCTTTTTAGAATTTTAATTTTGAATGTTTTGCTAGAAAGCAAATGTAACACCAAACATTGAGAAAAACAAAAATGAGATTAACCAGACTTTAAAGGAAAAATTATCAGTCTTAAAGACCTCAACTCATCTGAGGCATTTTGGTAAGAATTTCAAGTAGAGAAAAATATGCTCACTTGAAAATGGATAATTTCTCTCAAACTGTATGTCAATGGCCAAGCTATCCAATGTGATAAGTTTTATTCCCATATAACATACATTATTTTTTAGGATTTGAAAACACACTGCTTGGAAAGAATAAATATGATCTATGAAAGCCGATCCTGGTTAACTGCTTTTTCAGAAACCCAACTTGCTGCTACATTGTCTAGTTTTAGGTAAAAAAAAAAAAAAAAAATCTGAAGGAGAATGTTCTTCATTGTTGTGCTGCTAAAACTCAAAAGTGACGAGACTTACTTTGAACATCGGCATCTACGTATTTTCTGTGCAAAAGACTTCAGCATACCTACTATACTACTGGGAAGCTCAGGAGGCAGGGAAATTTCTTTGTTCAAACATATGTCTTCTAGAAAGGTGCTCTCATCTTGCAATAGATTGTCTTTAAAAACATAAACAAATGCTCTTTATTTACAAACATTCACTAGCATTAGTTCACACAGACATTATACTGCAGCTTCCTAAACTATTTGTTTTCTCTCTATATGGTGTCACATACCTGGATTAGAAGGGCTTGGGGTGTTGTGAAAATTTTGGCAACGGGGAAACCTCCCCTTCTCTTAAGAAGGAGAGGAGAGAATGGAAGGAGGGTGGGGCTGGGAGGAGAAGAGGGAAGGGGCTGGGATCAGGCTGTAAAGTGATTAAATACAAATGTTGAAAATAAAAATAAAAATAGCTGATAGCATTATAAAAATATTCATTACACACATGTTTTGTGTATTTCTGTCCATTACCAGAGAAATATGTTGAAATATTTAGTTAAAATTGCTAGCTTTATTTCTCTTTTAAATCCTACTAGATTTCCCTTATGAATTTTTACAACATTGTTATTTGGTGTATATGCACTTAGGATTGCTGTGATTTGTTGGTCAAAAAAAGATGTGATTGATTCTTTATAATTAAATGTACTCCCAAGGTTGTAAAAAAAAAAAAAAAAAAAATCAAATGTATTTCCGGCAGTGCTCACCTATGCTTCATGTAGCCACTTTAGTGTGGCCTTGGTTCTGAAGACACAACGTGTGCTTTTCACCGTGTGTGCTATCACATGCCCTACAATCCACAAACACTGCCTGAAATTCCTTGGCACAGATTAAAGATTACTGTGTTTTATGAATCTCATTGTTATTTACTATATCTACAATATTTTCTGTTCTAACAGAAACACAGACTTAATTATAGTAAATGAAGACATTTAATATTTTCCTACCACTACTCCTTGCAAACCAGAATTTTTAGATAACTAAACATACCTCTATCATCTTGCATAACTATGTATGCAAATAAGTGTTCTCAGCATTACAAATTCAAAAACAAAATACTGATTAACTTGGGCTGGAGAGATGGCTCAGAGGTTAAAGAGCACTGTCTGCTCTTCCAGAGGTCCTGAGTTCAAGTCCCAGCAACCACATGGTGGCTCACAGCCATCTATAATGTGATCTGATGCCTTCTTCTTGTGTGTATGAAGACAGAGCACTCATATATGTAAATAAATAAATACATCTAAAAAAGGAAATATTGATCAACTCTGAAATACTGAAAATATTCTACATCCTGTAGTATAATAAAAGTTTTAGTGATTTAGTTCTTTAATGTAAAAGTAAGAATATCATCGCAGTATACATTTTATGTATATTTATTTTAATAAATGGTAAAATCAGCCGGGCGTGGTGGCTCACGCCTCTAATCCCAGCACTCGGGAGGCAGAGGCAGGTGGATCACTGTGAGTTCGAGGCCAGCCTGGTCTACAAAGTGAGTCCAGGACAGCCAAGACTACACAGAGAGACCTTGTCTTGAAAAAGAAAAAAAAAAAAAAAAAAAAGGTAAAATGATATAGTATACCAAATAATTGCTTTAGAATATTCTTCAACTTATATTCAGTTAATACTTGGTTTGTATAGACCTTTTGATTTCTAAAATGTATTTTTTATTATATGTGTATGAGTGCTTAATTGTATACATGTCTTGCACTACATGCATGCAGTGTCCATGGAAGGCAGAAGAGGGCTTTGGATTCCCTAGATGTGGAGGGACAGACAGTTGTGAACTTTAATGTGGGTGTTGGGAACTGAACCCAGGATCTCTGGAAGAGCAACCAGTGCTCTTAACCACGGAGCCATATCTACAACCCTTTGTATACATTTGTTAATATACCTATATACCCAGGACCACATAAGAATTTCTTGGGCAAAAGCGGGTTATGAGTGGAAAAAGTTTAAGAAGTCCTGATTTATACAAGGGCTAAGCACACTTCTTTCTTTCTCCTATCCTTCTTTTCTCTCTCTAAACCCTGTTCTTTTTTTTTTTTTTTTTTTTCTTTCTTTTGAGACAGAGTTTCATTATGTAGTGAACTGGCCTAGAACTCTTTATATAGTCTAGGCTGGCTTAAACTCATGATTCATCTGCCTCAATGTCCCAATGGCTAAGATTATAGGTATGAGCTGCTATGCCTGGCTGAAAACTAGACTTTTAATGCAAACTGAAAAAAAATCTTTAAATGTATTTCATATAACTAAAAAAAAAATCTTTAAATATATACTTTTTTTCTAAGTGTCTCTCCAAATAGTATATTTTATACTAATATTGTAATTTAAATATAAAATGCTATAATAACCTTGAAGAATACATATTCTACAATTTGTATTAAAGAAGACAATGCTACCAGCATATGATCTAGTATATTTGTGAAGAGAATACTAATCTCACTTTTCCTTTCCAAAATTCAAGGATACAAATAAAAATGGGCAGGAGCTAATGGCTTCTATAGAAACACTTTTAAACAAATGAGTATTAACTTAGGCATAGCCTAAAAATACTAGACTTTGAAAGCATATGTGAAAAATAGGTTGACCTAAGCAGATATATATCTGTAAATTCCATTTGATGGAACAGATACATTACTTGATTTAGTTAAAATATTTAATTTTTACAACCAGAAATCATACCAATCATTTCTCCTGCAGTTCCTTCATCCCCAAATCCATCTCCATTGTCAAAGAGGAAAGATTTCTCCTCAGTGAGGCTTCCAGAGCTATGTTCAACTGCAAGGCCACTGGAGTTCATTAATATGTTGTCTTCAAAGGAGCCATGTCTTCTGAGGAGCTCAGGTTCATCCCCTATGTAAATGCATATCATTAGTGCCAATCTAGTCACGGAAACATAACAGATGAGATATCATCTAGGATAATTCACCCTAATCTAAGAGGAAAATAAAGCTTTAAAATTATTGAAGTACTCAATAGAAAACACCCAGTTAGTCAACACAGACAAGATTTCAAGTTCAACACTCTCCCAATACAACAGGAAACCAATACCAAAACACAAAGTAGGGTTTATAGTCATATAGTTTAATCATGTCTCTATGGTCAAAATGCTGTGGGAGCAAACTGATTCTCCATACATTATGTAGGTAACATTCTGTTTGATCACAGATTATTTTATATCTTTTCATATAGACAACTACTTGAACAGTTTAAGCCTAAGAAGAATTTGGAAAATCTGCCTAAGGCTACAGAGAGAAGCCTTGCCTCAAAAAACAAAAAAGAAAGGTATGTTAAAATATTAAAGAATAGGTTTATAGTATTTATTCAGTAAATATTTATAGACTATACTAGGAGCTGGAGATAGAACAGTAAAAACAACACACCCAGTCAGCTAACATTAACATTACCTAATTATATTATGTAACAGAAGCCATAATTTTCATTGTACAAATAAGAAGTCATCACTGAAAGACCTGAAGCCCGACCATCAGGTTATGCGGACAGTCACAGTGGACCCAAAGTTAGCCCTGGCATGTTCTTTCCAAGCTCTAAACCTAAAAATCATTACGTCCATGACTCTGAACCATGCTCTGAGGTTGGCCTTCTCTCCCTTTCAATAACCCATGTTAATTATTAAAGAAAATCATGAAGTATTTGAACATTTTTCTATAAACCTACATCACACTGGACTAAAAATCTGCTAAACGGACTTAATGACTTTTTGAGAAAGAGCTAAGAACATGCTTATATCATTCAAGTGCAACGCTTTGCTAAAAGGAAAACCAGCCTTGTTCAATCATAGAATAACACTTAGGAACAGACACTAAATTCTGAGTGATGGGTATTTCAAGAGTCTGAGGGTAAACTGGTTATTGTGCCACACATCTATAATTCCAGCACTCAGGAGGTGCAACAAGCCAGTCTGAGTAACAGATAGGAGTGGGTTAAATAGTGAGACTATTTCCATCCATCCATCTATCTATCTATCTATCTATCTATCTATCTATGCTCTGCCTTTCAATTTTATATTATAATCTATGACAGAACAGATTACTATGAAACATTTCTTAAGGTTTGAGGGGGAAATCACATATGGGTGGGAAGGAAAAAGGCAAGAATAAAGAAAATAACACGTGATTTTGCTATCAGGATCTCAGCTTTACAGACAGGGCATGAGGCTCAGTTAGGTCATCTGCTGGATATTCACAGCAAACTGATAGAAAAAGTCCAGATTCAAACCTCCAGTTTTTTGAGTTATTTAAGATACAGAACTGTGAACAACTAAGTTGTATTAGATGGTAAGACATATGCTTCGGTGGAGAAAAATGCCTATGTGGAAGCAAAACGGATATAGAACTGGTGCACTGGCAGAGGACTCTGAGGAGAGGCAGGGAAATTTCAGCGGTGTGATACAGTCACAGGAGCCCAAGGAGCGGAGCTGAGGAATGATAGGTGAGCAAGAACTTAAAGACGATTACTCCTGCAGAAATGTGTAAAGTATGGGAAAAATGAAACATGACCCTCAGGAGGGCAGTATATATATAATAATACTGCAGTTAAGAAAGTAGAAAGAAAATATGGGAGACAGTTCAGATGTTTTTTAAAAAAAAATATCAGTCAGTGGGTGGGCATGGTGGTGCACGCCCTTAATCTCAGAACTCAGGAGGCAGAGGCAGGTGGATTTCTGTAAGTTCAAATCCAGCTTGGTCTACGAAGTGAGTTTCAGGAGAGCCTGGACTGTTATATAGAGAAAGCCTGTCTCAAGAAAAACAAAACAAAACAAGCACAACAAAAACCAATCAGCACTACTATGAAGCTGAAAAAAAGTGTAGTTAAAATAATCCTAAAGTTTCATGTCTGAAGAAATATAACAGCATGCACTCCTGTAACCCCTGTAGTACTTGGGAGGCTGACGAAAGAGTATTGCTGCAAACTGGAGGCTACTGTGGGATACATACCCAAGTACCAGGCTTGCCAAGAATAAACAGCAAGTTAAAAAAGGTTTTATAGCAAATCAGCAGAATAATTTTATATATGTTACAAATACATTTGTATACATTGACTAGGCTTGAATTTTGATTTTTAATTTTTCTAATGATTCATCTTCAAATCTAATAATTTACTTGGCTTACATAAAAATGAAATACAAAACAGACTGGAAATTGACAAAATTTATGAAAGCTGTCCTTTTCCACAGATTAAGAAATACACCGACAGGCAGCAAGCTCTGCAGAAGGAAAATGAGGATTAAGAAACAGAGGTCGGGGGCTGGAGAGATGGCTCAGTGGTTAAGAGCACTGCCTGCTCTTCCAAAGGTCCTGAGTTCAGTTCCCAGCAACCACATGGTGGCTCACAAACATCTAAGAGATCTGGTGCCCTCTTCTGGCCTACAAGCAGACAACACTGTATACATAATAAATAAATTTAAAAAAAAAAAAAAAAAGAAGAAGAAAAAAGAAAAGAAATGGAGGTCAGAGACGCAGGTCAAGCATTACTTGCATGACTCCACACCCTGGGCGCAAAACAAGCATAGGTCATCCTTTCATACCGTCTTTGTTTTGAACACTGTAAGAATTTCAAAGATAAACACAGCACTCTCATGAGCTTTGTAGACAAATACAGAAAGTACGTAAATATAACAAGAAACAAAAGCCAGAAATAATAGATGGATTACACTGTAACATCTCATTTTAAAATACATATGTCTAGTCAGGCATCCCAGCACTCAAAAGGAAAGGCAGGCAGCTCTGTGAGTATGAGGCCAGCCTGGTCTACAAAGTGAGTTCCAGGAAAGCTAGGGCCACACAGAGAAACTCCATCTTGAAAAACAAACAAACAAATAACAACAAAAAACCCATCCAAACCAAAACAACTCAAAAAATCATATGCTTTATGCAAACATATTTTAACATTTCAAAACTCATTTCATGTTTTATAACCAAGCTGTACATTATTTAGTGCAGTAGCATTTCTTCTTCCTCACTCTCAAGGTGATTTAAATCTGTTATTTTATAACTGATAATCATCATACCCTGGAGAAAATATATGTGAAGGAAATGCAGCATACACATACACATCAACTATGCCAACTGTTAATATGGACATCTATTCTTTGAGGACAGAAACTACTTTTCTTTCTTGTGGTGGAGGAAAAGGAGAAGGGAGACAGGGTCTTACTATGAAGCCATATCTGGGGTTACAGGCATGTGCCAGCACATCAGCCCCAGAACTTACATCTTTACATTTTAGTACTGTTCTTGTCTATGAAAGCACCTGATTACAATTTTAAAAATGTTTATATAATGATAAAATGAATACACCATAAGAGAATATTAGCTCTAGACCAGTAAAGAGGAAAAAATTGGAGACCATATGTGTACATGAATATATCCATCCTATATCTACTATCACTGTATTCATACAAAATGCAAATATAACTGATGATGTCTTATAATTTTGGTCTCTCAAATATTCTCACCAAAGCTCCCGGCATGGAGAGGCAGAGCATTGCTATATTCTTCTCTAAGTGTGATCTCCTCAGGTCTACTCTGGTGTGGAGCAACGGGCTCTGAAATATTAATATCACTATAGAGAAACATATTTAGGAAACACATGAGCCATGGTTTTACAAAATATTGAAAACAACCTTAAAATCAGCTTATAACAAAAAAAAGATTTTTATTTTATCAACAGTAGAGTTGCGAGCATGAACTTCTGGACACACGTATATACAAGTAATTTTCAGGGTAATAAATCCAGTGGTGGCTCTCAGTCACTATCTTACTTGTGCATTTGAACAGATGGTCACTCTTGCTATGGCTCGAATGTCTGTGCTCCCTCCAGGTCCAAATTCTGAAATCTACTTCCCCGGGTTATGCTATTAGGACATGAGGCTTTTAGGAGGTAACCGGGTCATGAGGCCTCTGCTTTCATGAGCAGAGTTTGTGAGGGCCCACACTACCAGCTTGATCTTTATACCATGAGAGGCTGTAGAAAGACTCTCTGAACGAGGAAGCAAAGCCTCAGAATTTATGGTATCTTGACTTTAGTCTTCCTTTGTCAATGCTATGACAAGAAACAGGCAATTTATAAACAGAAATCCACTGCACCCTGTTCTGTCATTTGCAAAGTCCAAGATCAAGGCACTATGGATTTAGTATCTAGTATGGGTCTATAGACAATGTATCCTGATGTAGCCTTAGATAGTCAAAGTGCAAGAAAGCTTCCTCGGACTCTTTCATACTGCCACTGACCCCATTAAGGAGGGCTCTCAGCTTTTAAAACCTCATCACACTCAAAAGCTCCCATAATTTATTCCATCACCATGGGGGTTAGGTTTCAGCATGTAAAATTAGAGAAATATACACAGAATTCAGACCCAAATTATGTTGTTCAAAAGCCTAATTTACTTCCTTCTCCCTCCTTCCTCAACCTTCATCTTTTAGTTATCTTGGTTTCAGTAAATGGTAGCTCCATTTTATGCCCCAAATCGAACAGTCATTCTTGACTCACTTCTTTAGGGCCACATTTAATTCATTAACATATCATGTTTACTCTGCCTTCCACACGTATCCATTAGTTTGAGTACTACCATCTTAATAAAGTCTGAATATTGATCTGGTATTAGTTCATATGGACTTACTACAATAAACTCACAGGTTCCTATTCCCCCTCCCCCATTATAGTGAATTAGCCAGAGGAAAGGCGGTGAGACCAAGTGAGATACGGCCACGCCTCTACTCTCTATTCAAAACTCCTGTGCTTCCTCGCCCAGCAAAATAAAAGCCTTACTGTAGCCTACAAACCCCACGTCACCTACATCTCCTGCTCCTTCTCTGACCTCAGTTTTTTACTACTCAGCCCTTCTTTCCCTCCACTTCGTCTCACTTGTTTTCGTGATGATCCTAAACACGTCCAGTGTACCCTGTCTTACAGCCTTTCCGCTCACTTCTTGTGTTTTCATCTGCCTTATTGTGCCATTCCCTCGGAGAGTTTTTCCTTCACTGGGTATTTCCACTAGAACATTCTCCTATGTCACTGTATAGTTCGTTCCCTTAGCTCCTCCAGGCTTGTGTTCTTACTTTATCAGAAAATCTTTTCCTGACAACCCTGCTATTTGTTTTTAATATTTACTCATCTTCATATTGCACATTTACTTGTTATTGTCAGTCTATACCAACTAAAATGTAAGATCCATTAGGCCAGGAACTGTTTTATCCATTTCTAGCCTCAATGCCTGGAATAGTACTTGGTATAGGAAACGCACTTATTTAATAAGTTTTTACTGGATGAACAGATATGCTGTTATATTACAAACAACATTCAATAAATGAGACATTTTTGTTTTTGTACTTTGGAATCTCCCACTGCAATGTAAGCCTTTGTCATTTGTATTTGTGCAGTTGTTTTCTAATTGAAGTTGTCCTCACAAATCTTAATATGAAAACAGTAAAACATAAAGAAAATAAAATGATTTACTTCATATAACAGACATCGAAATCATGAAATTCTTCTGGTAATGTGATAGTATTATAAGCTGCTTCAAAATTCTCTTTTGGGAGGTCAACTAGTCCTGAAAATAATGAAAAAGAATACATTAATCGTGATCCTTTATGAACCATTAAACTTCCAATTAAATCTTTATCATCTCGCATGGCTTCCCTATATCCACTCCTGCCCCTCAGCAGCCTTTTTTTTTTTTTTTTTAAATGAATCAGCCAGACTAACAACAGATCAGCTGCTTCTCATGCTTGAAGACTTGAGCATGAGTAAAGTAACTTCCCCACTACAGGAAAGCTCAGGTTTCTGACTGGAGCGTCTGTAGCCCTACACGCTTACCACACGTCACCTACACGCTTACCACACGTCACCTACACGCTTACCACACGTCACCTACGGACACTCTCCTCAGTCGTTACCTCCACATGCATACTAGCTTTTCGTTCTCCAAAAAGGTGAAGTATTTTTTCACCACAAGATATTTGTACTTGTAGTTTTGCTTGCCTGTACCGCCATTCCCTTGGGCACTACTCAGGTATCTGAGTACTTCTCATTTTTCAAGTGTGAATTTAGCTTCTATTCCCTCACAAAGGTTTTCCCCAACTATCCTATAAAATGAACTCTATTATTTTCCGTTGTAGATCTTGGTTTAGTTTCTTTTAGAGCATGATCATTAACAGGTGCAGTAGCTCATGCCTTTAATTTCAGCGTGTCCACAATCTGTAATTACTGCAGTATAAGCTTTTAAAGCATTCCCATTATCTGATTTTCTCATCTGACTGAAAAAGAACTATTTACCTTGCTTGTCTTTGTATTCCACAGCCTAACGTGTTAAGCATGAAGCATGAGACTCAATAAATATGTGTAGGATACATAAATAATAAATGAACAACAACAAAAAAACATAGTCAGTAAACATATAAATCTACCTAAAGAGTTTAAAATTATTTTAAGTGAGAAAAAATTTTTTTAAAAAAAGAGAGAGATCTCAGTCGGAGCCCACAAATGTTGACAGAGGAATGGGAAATGCTGAAGGGATGGACACGAACACATGTATTCTAAGAGATTATAAAAATGTATACGATAAAGCCACTTCCTTTAGGGAGCTTGAAGACTAATGATGGAGCAAATACCTTTACTTAACAAATATGATAAAAGTAGAAAATGATGCATGTCTTAAAAGTAGAACAGATATTGTATAATTAAAAATTTAGCATTATATTTACAACACAGATAAATATCTAGCACTGCAAAATGTTTAGGAATTCGGATAATACTTCATAATTACCACATAATTTAAGAGTCTCAAGAATTCTATATTTACATTTTGTTCTATATGTACATTTGGTTCTCATTAAGTCAAAAACAGGTATGGCAAACTAAGTGACCTACTAAAAATAAGTGTATTGGTTTCTTATACAACTGTGATGATTTTAAGTATATTTTTTATATTAATACATAAAACATAACAAGTTTAGGAAAAGTATAACTATTGCCTACAAATACAGGAAAAGAATATGAGAAAGAAAAATAATTATTTTTATGGACTCTTAAGATTCAATCGAATAAATTTATATCCATTATATACACATGGAGTGACAGTATGCTAACAATTAAAAGAGACCACCCAATACAAAATTGGCAAAAGGAATCAACAGTGACACAAATTACCACTGTGTGTATACCTGGGCGAAATGTCATCTTCATCTTAAGAAATGCTTCACTGCAATCTGCCAGAAGATATTTTGCCTTCCTATGATAGATTCGAACAACTCCCAAAAGAAGGTGTCCTGAAGTTCGGAGCGCAATTTTCACCTTTGAATAATTTTTGAGACATTAGAATAATAAAGACTAGGTCTGTAAATCCTGTTCTTTGAAAATTAAAGATATCATAATTTTTCCTTGAAAAGCAAATATATTTTTATTAAAGTAACCACTTTTTTTTTTTTTTTTTTAGAGTAACCACTTTTTACATCACTGTATAAAATAACTTACCTTCAGTTTTGCATGGTTGGCAAAGCCATGCTTCTTTTTTTTTTTTTTTTTTTTTTTTTTGCCATGCTTCATTTTTGAGAAGCGAGAAGCAAGACTGTCTAATTTGAGAAGCAAAGCTATCTTGAGAAAAAGTATTTTAGTTCTTCTACAGTTGCATGGTTAATACAAATAATCATTTTAATGAGTAACATACCTTAGGTGAAATAATTTTTTGAATGGTTATCTCTAGATTACACTCAAACACATGAGCCTTTGTGAGTTTCTTCTCCCAGTGAGCTGCGAGCCAAATTTTGGCCAATGGCCCCCGTTTGCTCATGAGCACTTCAGTGTAGAACATGCTGCCTGTATTCCTTAGTTGTGTTTAATGAACTAGAGAGAACACAAAACAGATGTCTTAAATTTGATAAGAAAACCTTTTTTTTTTTTTTTTTTGGCATTCTTTTACTTCAATAAAAATTTGCCATTAGTTCTACAGAATAATACTCCAATTATCTCCCAATACAATGTTATTAATTTTCTCATTACAAAAGATAATGTTATTTAGCATATTAAAACTAGGGACAAAACTCTGTCTAGAAACTTGTGAACCACACCTAGTTTAAATGTATTCTAGAGCCGGGCGTGGTGGCGCATTCCTGTAATCCCAGCACTGGGGAGGCAGAGGCTGATGGATTGCTGAGTTTGAGGCAGCCTGGTCTACAAAGTGTGTCCAGGACAGCCAAGGCTACACAGAGAAACCCTGTCTCAGAAAACAAACAAAAAGTATACTAATTAATGATGGAAGGTTTTCTACAAAGAATATAATTTACCTTATTAATATAGTACATACATACAGTAAAATAAGTACATGGGGGGAGGGAATAGACAGGAAAGAAACAATAGAAAGAAGTATACAAAACGAAGAAACAGGTTATCTGTTTTCTAAGAATTAAGAATTTTTTGATTTTGGATCACTGATTTATATTCAGGTGTGTAACTTCATTTTTCTCTTTAGGATGCTAAATATTATTTACTGTTAATTATTATTATAACTGGAGATAGGTTCTGGCTTATAGGTCTGGATATGCTGAACTTCCTGCTTCTGCTTCCAAGTGCTAGGATTATACAGATATACCCCATGCCTGGCTTCAAATATATTAATGTTGAAGTTAATACAACAGAATATCAAAGAACTATAAAATGAAAAGAGAAGAGAAACTACAGAAAAATAATCAGAACTCAGAAAAGAAACCACCGCTGAATTTTAATATTTTAGAGTAAGGCTGATAGAATATTCACTTAACATAAGAGACAGGACATGAATGGGTATTTCTACAACCTGCACCACTGATGACACCATAAGACTATTTTGAAGTAAAAAATGAGGAGAGATGTCATATCACTTTGGCCTTTAGAGTACAAATTATTGCTTTCATATGTCATCTCAAACTGCCACCATATAACTAGCTTTTTTTCCCCACCCTAAATTTTGGTAAAAGGAACCACTGAGCCAAAATGGAGATGAACATTAAGTCAGCCACAGAATTAAAAACTTAGGTCAACTTTGATCAATACTCATTTCCACTGAAAGAATTAAAGTAAAGGTTACACAGCATACCAAACCACAGTCCCTAGGGAGACACTTCGATATTGGTTATGGCTTGTGCCCTAAAATGGCTCTGTTTCCTTTTGGTGCCTTGGGATTAATTCCAAACCTAAGTTTAAAAAAAAGAAAGAAAGAAAGAAAGAAAGAAAGAAAGAAAGAAAGAAAGAAAGAAAGACAGAAAAAATTCTCCCAAGTGTGAGACAGTTAAAAATATGTGTGTGTGTGTGTGTGTGTGTTTTTCGGTAATAGTTTAAAATAACTAGTAAACTTCAAAAAGCCAATCGCGGGGGATTTTACGTTCTGGAGACGCTGGTTTACTGAGCATGTATTCCATCCCCTCATCCATGCGTTCCTCCTCCCCATCCCTCCGATAGCGGGGAGGGCACAGGGCTAGTGTTTCACAGAGTAAGACCAAGGCTGACACAAGGAATGGGGCGCAGGGGATGGGACCAACGCCTGGAAACCCAATCCTGGGCAGGGGAGGGGAGGGAGGAAAGTGAAGGTCAGGGGGCGTGGCCAGGGCAGGTGGCTAGCGGCCACGCAAGGGAACCCTGAGGTGAGGACAAGGACCTAAGGAGAGAGGTGTGAAGGCCTGAGCAGAGTGCAAGAGCTTCGAGAAGAGGGTCAGGGATGGAGGGGCTGAGGGCCAAGCCGCACCCAGGGATGCTGGGAGTGCGGCGGGGAGGTCTGGGCAGTCACATGATTCCCACAGACGTCATGCGCGCGCTGGGGGAAACCCAGGCCAGAGCTCCTCGCGAGTCGAACCCGCAGAGCCACCCTCCTCGGGCAGGCCTCGGGGCTTGGCGCCAAGAGCTGAGAGAATACGGAGTCGCCACGCGTGCCGCACGTGGACAGTGGGGCGGGGGGGACCCTTGTCCCTCAAATCACCCAGCCCGCCTACCGCTCCCAGCTGCCTCAAAGGCAGGCCGCACCCTACTTTCAGTGTGGAGTCCACGCGTGTGGAGGATCCCGGACGCTAATCTCCTGGCGCTGCCGGCTGCCTGACGTGGGCTACAAGTGGGCGCTAGCATGTGAGGGGGCGGGGGCGTGAAGGGCGGGAAGGAAGCGTCAAGGGCGAGGCGGGGGCGTGAGCGTGATTGCTGAGAAGTGGGAGGGGCAGGTCTGGAGGGGGCGTGGCAAAGTGGTGCGGGGCGGGGCTGAGGAGTAAGCGAGATTGCAGAGATGTGGGAAGGGCGGGGCAAAGTGTGAGGGGCGGGGCGGGGCAAGGCTGAAGAGTGAGCGTGATTGCGGAATGTGGGAAAGGCGGGGCAAAGTGTGAGGGGCGGGGCGGGGCTGGGCTGAGGAGAGCGTGATTGCGGAGATGTGGGAAGGGCGGGGCGAGGCGTGAGGGGCGTGTCGGGCCGTGAAGTGATGTATTTGGGGCTTGTCAAGTTAAGGCTGCAAGGGGCGTGGCGTGATGGGTGGGCGGGGCTTGAGGATGAAGGGCCGAGCAAAGCGTATTGTGATGAGAAGTAGGAGGGGGCAGGTGTGGAGGGGCGGGGCTTGAGGGTGGGCGGTCTGTGAGGAGGTGGAGTCTAGTGAGGGGCTTGGCGTGAGGGGCGTGGTGTGTATGGGGCGGGGCGTGAGGTGATGAAGTGTGAGAGGTTTAAACTGGAAGCACAGACCTAGAGGTCGGAGAGGTTCAGGCGTACCGGGTGGCCAGAAGGCAGAGCTGAGGCATCCTACAAAGGATCTGCGCTTGAATTCTGGGAACTGAGCCAGGGGTGGCGGCTTAAGTCTGATCTCCACGAGTTCTTCGTCAGCCTGATGTATACTTGCAAGCTCCCTCAAAAGAAAAAAAAAAAAAAAAAAAAAGGAACAGATCTCTGAAAAAGGTCAAAGGTAGAGCAGGGACAGGTGTGAAAGGTGGGATCTCTCTGAACTCCCTTGGGCTGTGTGCTGCTTCACTTCTACTTTACACGCTCGTGTTGCAGGGCTCCCATTCGAGTAGACCACTTAAACAATCTATAAGCCAGTTCAGTGTCTTTATTCCAGCTGGCTGGTGACTACTCCTGGGTATTTGGGACCCAAGTGCAGCCACGAGCCTTTCGCAGGGTGCGTACTTAAGCAAGAAAACCACATCGTAGCTGGAAAGTCTCCAAGGTTCCCTTCCCGCAGCTACAAGCAGATAGCTTCTAAACCAAAATATGTCATTAGCAAAAATAGTGAAGTCAGTCAGCCCACATCCTTGAGTTGTTTTCCTCCCTGCAATTGTTTTTATTATTGTTGTTGTTGTTGTTGTTTATTTATTTATTTTTAAAGTTCCCCCTTACAGTTACTGGCAGCACTCTACTCTGCAAGATAAAGTTAATCTGAGGTAGCAAATGGAATCACCATAATCAACTTGCAGCCCCTGTCACACTCGAGGCTCCTGCCAAAATGACATCATCCTCTTGAACCTCAGTTTTTCTCACCTATGAAATGGGGATTTTGATAAGAAAACCTACACTGGGGAGTATTGCAAATTTTTTTTAAAGGACCTACAGTCATAAGTGCTTAACAAATATTGACTATTATTATTGCTGTTATTATTTAAAATATCATTCACATTGACTCAACCTCTTCCTGTGTGTTGGGCAGTAAACATTTTCAGCCTGAATTGTCATAACCTTTACTGGCTAAAGCCAATTGCTTGAATCTGGGGAAAGCCATATAGGAACAGAACGAGCCACAGCTAATTTAATTCTCTTGAGCTTTATAATAAGTATCAACAATACATCTTAAAACAGTGGTACTGTGTATGAGGTTATAAACATGGCTCAGGCTCCTTCCTGGATATTTTCATAGATTTACTCTATAAACAACCACATAGTAGTTATTAGTTTTCCCCTTTGTGGAATAAGAAAATGAGAGAGATAAGGAGACAAAACCTGTCCAAGGTCACATCATTGGGAATGGTAAAGACAGAGTTCACGTTCAAGCTCAGTTCCCTTGCCCCCCCTTGGGGATTGATGCACATATCCGGGACGCATCCTGATGCTGCCTACAGCATGGTGGCTGGATATTTCTGTAAGCCTTGTGAGAGTTATATGTAACTGTAATCCTTTAAGATCAATATCTTCTTCCATTCCAACTCCCTGTCACACTATATTGGTGAGACAAGGAAGGCAGCCAAGGCACATTTAATTAATTAGGTACACATTTAATTTGGGTGGCCCACGGTCAGTCTCTATTTATGGGGAAGTCATTGCTATCCAGCCTAGTGTAAAATGGCTTCTAAACACACAACTCTCACCCAGTAGGCTGACTCAACCTCCATGTGAATGAGGTTCCCATGGTCAAAGACTATGTTAGTGCTCACCATCAGGAGTGTGCCCACAGGGCAGGAAACAGGATTGAAAGCAAGTCCATGAAAACACTTCTCATCATCAGACATGATAACCTGTGCAGAAGATTTGGTGCTCACCAAGGCCAGTTAAAGCAGAAATCTAGGGCTCAGTAGACAAAAGTGCTTGAATGCAAGTGTAAGGGCCTGAGTTCAAGTCCCCAGAAACCATGTAAAAATGAACGCATGGTATAAGTGTCTTTAACTCCAGTGCTCCTACACAGAAATGGCGGGTGAAGACAGGCAAATACCCAGAAGCTCTCAGATCAACTACCCTGAAAAACAGCAGACCCTGTCTCAAAAAAGGTGGGAGATGCAGATTCACTCCTGGGGTTGTTCTGTGATCTCCAAACACTTGTCATAGGAAGAACATAGTCAAATTCACATGCAGGACCGTGCATATAAATGTGTGTGTACACACAGAGCAGAAATCTTCTGGCAATGCAGCATATGCAGTTACTGATGTAGCATGTACTTTTCTTCCTTTCTAATTAAATCAACAAAAACAATATAGCCCCAGCATGCACAGACTTGTGTTTGTGGAGCCAGCAGGAGTGTTTGTTGTATGGTCTCATTGTATGGGGTCCCATCTTATGTGGAGTGTCTGCCTTGGCAATTGCTGATGCCTATAAAAGAGATACCCTGCAGAGCATAAGGAAATAGTAATTCATTTAAGAAAAGTCGATACATTCCAAGTAAAAATGATGAGTACATTATTGCTCATTTAATAATCTAATTAATTAATTAATTAATTAATTAGATGTGTTATGGTGGCACATGCCTTTCATCCCAGCACTTGGGAGACTTTGTGAGTTCGATGCCAGCCTGATGTACATAGAGAGTTCTAGGACAGCCAGAGCTACATAGAGAGACCCTGTCTCAAAAAAAAAAAAAAAAAAAAAAAAAAAAAAAAAAAAAAAAAAAAGAATCAGGGCTCAGCGTGAAAGCACATACTTTTGATCCCATCACCCAGGAGGCAGAGGGAGATGAGTTTCCGTTAGTTTGGGGCCAGCCTGGTCTACATAGTGAATTCAGGTCAGTGAGGACTATATAGTGAGACTATCTCAAAAAAGGGGGGTGGATCATAAATGTACTAAGAAACATTTAAGCTTTTCTATTTCTGGACATGAAATGGTGGCATGGACAAAGAAAATAGATAGCTCATAATATACTGCTACAGCGAGGACGTCAAAGATAAGCTGGCTAATGTGCTGTCAGCTCAAAGAATATCTAGAATTAATCCCTACACAGTAAGACCTAAGAGCTCCATATGAAAGAAGCTTAGAGACTTCCCAATTTTACAATAATCCCAGGAATCAAATGCCATTTAGCTTTACAGCACAAAGAAAACTTAAATTATCCACACATTAAAAAAGTTGGCCTTGTAGGACGAAATTATTTCCCTAGGCTCTTTATAGAAAATAATACAGCAAAAGCATTGTCATGATTAATCAGCAAAAGTAGAAAAAATTAATATAGAGTCCTATCATCAATCATCTAATAAAAATGTGTGTTAAACTTCCAATGTTGTGACGAAATACTTGAGGCAATCAACTTAAAAGAAGAAAAGTTTTGTTTTGGCCCAATTTCAGAGCTGGAGCTTGAGACATGCTGAGGACAGGAAGGGCATGCGTGGCTGGGGACACCAGGGTCTGGCTCCAGCACTGTCATTTCATTTACCGTTGCCAAAGACCACTTTGTTCCAGATGCTAACAGAAGGAAAGGACAGGAGGCTCTCTCTCCTGACACCTCCACCTCCTCTGTCCTGTGGCATGCCTCTCCACAGTGTTCTGATGAGAGCCTCAGCAGCATGGCAAACGCTCTGCTTAGACGGGAATTGGGTCTGAAACCAAGTGTCACTCCTGAGTTCCTTCGCCCATAAAATGGGGCTGTAGATTGGGTTTGAGAGATCCAACCTAACTCTGTTCCACCCTGCAGAGCTAACAGTTTTTAGCTTGCACAAAGAGGAACTTAAACCCCACGCGCTCCCACCCCAAGACAGTTACCTCCGGGCTGAGGCGTAGTTTTAGAACCACCCAATAGGATTAAAAGTCATATTAAGTAGCCAATAGGATTATTACAAATCTGCCCTTGAAAACGTATAAAAACTCAGTGCTTTTGTTACTCGGGGTCGCCTCTCCCTCGGTCGCAGGTGGTCCTCTTGCATTTGCATCGAACCTGCCTCTGCCTCTCATTCGGTCGCTTCCCGGAATAGACTTTCCAGATCAGAGTCTTACAGGTTCAGTACCAGAGGTTAGCGGGGAAGGTCAAAGGTGGTAACGAGCAGCTTGTGTGACACTCACACGATCCTTTTTGTGTGGCAGACACTGGTGTGACTGGTGTATTAATTGGTTTATTTCTCACAGCAGCCGCAGGGCAGTATTACCCTTGTTTTACAGTTGACTAAACGGAGGTACAGAATGTTTGATGACTTGCCTAAGAACACACAATTAGTAAATGACAAGAGTTGGGACTTGACGACAGGAAGTAAGGCTGTACCTTCCACTACTGTATCATCCTGACTTCAGAGTTGCAGCTGTCAGGATCAGTGAGCTGGCTCGGTGGATAAAGGCCATTGCCACGAGGCCTGACAACCTGAGTTCATTCCCTGGAACCTACATGATCGAAGAAGAGAACTGACCCTACTAGTTACCCTCTGACCCTCGCCTCCCGCCCCAACACACACGAGAGTTGTCACATACATGTGCTCTGCCCCCCAATAAAATAAATACGTGTAAAGGAAGAGATAGATGTCATTACTTTGTGTATATGTGTACATGTTCATATGTGTACACTTGTGTGAAGGCCAGATGTCAACATCTGGTGTCTTCTTCAATTGCTTTCCACTTTTTTTTTTTTTTTTTTTTTTGAGCCAGGGGTCTCCCAGTGAACCTGCTTGCTGATTCAGCTAGACTGACTGGCCAGCAATCCAAGAGATCCCCTTTCCCATCAGGATACAGGTGTGTGAACTGTACCTGGCTTTTATGTGGGTGCTGGGATTGACCGCAGGTCCTCATGCTTCCATGGAAAACACTGTATTGACTGGGTCATCGCCGCAGCCCCCATCATTATTAATACTGACAAAGATCCTCTGAGTTCTTCCTCTGTGCCAGGAGTGTGCGGATACACTGCTTTTGCTCAGGAGCCCTATGAGGTCACCTCTTTTATTATCTTCACTTTACAGAGAAGCAAACAGAAGCATAGGAAAATTATATTAATTGGGCTGGAGCTATGGCTGGCTCAGTTCTTAAGAGCACTTGTAGCTCTTGCAGAGGACCTGAGTTTCACCCTCAGATCTTACATGCTGTCTCACAACCATCTATAATCCCAGTTCCAGGGTAGCCAAGATCCTCAAAGGGAGACCCATTGGATAAAATCAAGGCAACTTCCAGATCCAGGGGAGATGGGTTATAACAGCTAAGAGTGGTTGTGCATAAGATAATTGTTGTCATTTGAAGTTTGTGGCAGTTTATACACACTGGTACATGCTTGGTCAGGTGTCATGCATGACTGAAGACCAGAACCCAACCTGATCGTTCACATCGCTCCATTGCATCCTGCCCTGCTGCCTCAAGTCACTCTGGGTTTTGTGACAGCTCTTCTTCCTGCACCTAAGTTGTTAGCATCTGACCACAGTGGTCCATCTGTGTGCCAGCTCTGTTTCTTCCTCTCCTCAGTCTTGATGCCCGACTGGGGTGGCTCTGCACACCTGCTTTTGCCGCTTTAGTGGACAAAGGCCCTGCCTTTCCCTTTCTAAGATCATAGTCTATGTGCTCCCCCTGCTGCTCACTGGCTGTCCCGGATGGAGTTAGCTTCTAGCCTTCTGCAGTCTATGCTCAGGACGTTGTCTCCAGCACCAGGGCTCAGTCTCAGTTTGTTCTGACCTAGCCTCAGAACCAAACACCAGTTTTAGGTGGAGGGTCTGGGAGTAGGAAAATATCTCTCAGAGGAGCAGCTTTGGGGCTCTGGGTCTACTTCCAAGATTAGTGTGTAAGTGGGGGGATGGGTAGTGTTCTTTGGTCTGTGGGCCAGCTTTTGGAAGCTAGAACAGGCAGAGGCTAATAGTGGTGTCACTAGACATGGGAGGCCACTGTTCTTTCTCCTTCACATGGCCAGACAGGCACATCTTTTGATGATGGTTGTTAAAAGCTTGTCCATTTGTCATTGTCACAGTTTCACAAATTAGTATGCACCCTTATATGAAGAAAAACAAGTTGAGGCAGGGCGTGGTCGCCCATGCCTTTAATCCCAGCACTCGGGAGGCAGAGGCAGGCAGATCTCTGTGAGTTGGAGGCCAGCCTGGTCTACAAAGAGAGTCCAGGACAGCCAGGAGTCTGTATAACAGAGAAACTCTGTCTCAAGAAAAAAAAAAAAAAGAGGAGGAGGAGAAAGAAGGAGGAGGAGGAAGAAAGAAGAAGAAGAAGAAGAAGAAGAAGAAGAAGAAGAAGAAGAAGAAGAAGAAGAAGAAGAAATGGACAGTTATTAGTCTTCCCAGGGCAGAGTGCTGGATGAAGTGCTTTATGGGAATGGCTCTACTTCATTTGTAAGTAAGTGAGAAGGGCTGTTTTTAATCACCTTTTTATACATGGGGAGATAAGGTGAATGAGGCTCAAAAAGCCTGGAGCAACTCACCTTAAGAGCAAAATGTAAAAATGAGGGCATGGCAGAGATGGCTCTGTTTATAAAGTACTTGTCACACAAGCCTGAAAGCCTAAGTTCTGATTCCAAGGATCAATGTAAAAACCAGAAGAGCTAGAGAGATGGCTCAGTGATTAGGAGTGTGTTTGCTATTCCAGAAGACCCAAAGTTTGGTTCCCAGCCCTCCAGTCAAGTGCCTCAGAATTGCCAGCAGTACAGCTTTAGGGGAATTGGGTAACAGTTTTCCTCCAAGATTAAAACATTCCATCAAACAGGAAGGTAAACAACTCAAAAATAGCTTCAGGAAGGCCCTGAAACTGAATCTCTTCCCTGTAAGAGTAAGCAATAAAAGCTGAGCATCCCCCCCCAACCCCCCGACAGGATTTTTTTTTTGTTTGTTTTGTTAGACGAGGTTTCTCTTTGTAGCCTTGGCTGTCCTGGACTCACTTTGTTGACCAGGCTGGCCTCAAACTCACAGCGACCCACCTGCCTCTGCCTCTGCCTCTGGAGTGCTGCAACTACAGGTGTGCGCCATGAGACAGAAGCTGAGCTTCTAAGAAAACTTTGAGACCAGACCAGCTACCTGGAAAAGGTTTAGACCAACTGAGGCACCTGGAAAGGACATGCTTCAATCTACTACTGAGCTGCCTCCAGATTCCCAGCTTTGTGACCTGTCACCCATGCTGGAGTGGGTTGTGGCGATGCAGTTGTCTTTGAGTCATTTATGTTCTGGTAAGTAACCCCCTCATCCATGTTCATGTAAGCAACCCCTGAAAAAGCCCCTTGCTCATCAAATTGGACTCAGTGGTATCCATACTTTGGTCTAGTGCGTGTTTCCTACCTGGGGTGAATAGACATTTGTGTTGTACCTCCCCAGGAAAAGTTTTGTTGCATAACAGGGATCCAATGTGTTGGGAATAAACAAAAGAAACTTGTTCTAAGGACTACCATTTCATTTTCAGACTCCATTTAATCATAGAGAGAAACTACATTCAAGGCCCCGGGGCCAAGAGGAGCTGGAGACTTCCCAATAGGTAAACAGCTTCTGTGCTAAGGAAACAGTTGTCTGAGTCCAGACATCTCAGAGACAACTTCTCCATCTTGTTGGCAGGGTTAAACTAAGCTCATGTTCCCAGACCCATGAAACTATAATCTATCCTGATTGATGGGAAATCCTTGATCAACACCTTATGTCAAAATATGATTAGACAGCCCATCCTGCTTCCCCTCACTTTATGGTTTCATCCTTTATATATACTGAACAGTGTCCCTTCAAGGTCACAGTTCAGCTCCCAAGTCTGTTCAGCAGCCCTCATCAATCAGTAGCAGCTTGATTATAATAAATTTTTATCATCCATCACCTAACCACTGCCCCCATACCCCCCTGTGGCCAATAGAAACAAACACAAAAGCACACAGATTTTTTTTTTAAAGCCATACAAATGGTGTGTACCTGTAATTCCAATGAAGGATCCCTGCAGCTCACTGTCCAATCAGTTTAGTTGGGAAACTCCAAGCTCAGTAAGAGACACTTGCCCCAAAAACTGAGGAGATGCCCTACACTGATCTCCAGCCTTCCTCAAATGTGTACCCCTGTACATTGATACCCACACATATTCACACACACAAGAAATGGGGGGGAGTGGAATTAAATTAAAAATAATCTTAACATTTGTGGTGGTTGAATAGAAATGCCCCACGGACTTATGTGCTTGAATGTATGGCCCATACAGAGTGGCACTATCAGGAAGTGTAGACTTGCTGGAGTGGGTGTGGCCTTGTTGGAGGAAGTATGTCACTGTAGGGGCGGGCTTTAAGTTCTAATATGCTAAAGCTATACGCCCATTGTGGCTCACAGTCTCTTCCTGCTGCCTGCAGTTCAAGAACTTTCAGCTTCTCCAGCAGCGTGTCTGCCTGCACTGTCAATGTTCCCGCCATGATAATAATGGACTAAGCGTCTGAAGCTGTAAGCCAGCCCCAGTGAAGTGTTTTCCTTTATAAGAGTTTGCAGTAGTCTTGGTGTCTCCTCACAGCAATAAAACCCTAAGACAAAACCCATTTCTGTAACGAGGATCAAGCAGGTGAAAAAAAATTTTTTTCCCTTTAAGATGCTAAGGATCAAATCCAGTCGCACACAAGCGAGACAAGTGCTAAGCCACTGAGTCACAGCTGCAGCCCAAACTGGCCTCGGCCCTTACTATGTAGCCCAGGGCTGGTTTAGATCTTATACAACCCTCCTGCCTCAGTCCCCACAAGTGCTAGGAGGACAGCTATCACTGGCTACATTGGCGAAATCTCCAATTGATAACGCTGAGTTCTGGGTAGATTCAGAGCACCAAGTATCACATGAGCTTGCAGGGTTAAGTTAGACTCAAACCTTGGCCTAACATTTCTTTTTCTTTTTTCTTTTTTTGTAATTATAGCATTTTATCAGTTATTTGAAAGTTTCATACGCTCATTCTATGTATTTTCAGGCCTACTCCTACCCCTAAGTGCTCCAAGACCCCATCCCAACCCCTTTTCAACTTTATATTTTTAATTTTAATTTTATTTTATTACCATAGAGTTCAGTTTGTACTACCTTTATACTCATGGGTATGGCCATCCACTGGGGTGGTGCTGTGTTGACCTACCAGAGACCACACACTCCGTTCCCTTGCAGCCATCAACTGTCACTAGCTCCTCAATTAAGGGTGGGGCTGTGAGCGCTTTCCCTACAGCTTCTTATAAACAGGAGCATTCCCATCCCTCTGGATCTCCTCTTGGACATGTGCATCCTAGAGAGTCTTGTGCATTGGAAGACATTAGGCTACTTAGAGCTGTGTTGGCAAGAACAGCAAAAGTAGTGTCAGTAGGGATAGGTAGGAAACAAGCCACATGTTTCCTTTGTTCCACTTTAAAAAACAAAAAACAAAACCGAAAAACAGAATTCAATACAAAGAATTGTTAACCAAGGATAAAGTGAACTGAGTAGATGACAAGTTATAAAAAGAATTCCAAGCTAGCAATTACAGGAAGACTCTACCACCCTCAGTGCTGGGGGAACAGGGAAGCTGAAGGATTAAACTACAGACTGCACAGACAGGAGCCCTGTAGAGAGGGGGCTTTGCACTTAGAGGGGGGCCTCCAGACTGAGGGACCTAGACAGAGCTGGTGCCACCTGCTGAGGTGAGGGAGCGCTGATGGTTGGCACCAAGAACCGCAAGAAGCCTACAAGATCCTGCGGCGGACAAAGGAGCCAGTCCCTTCTTTAACCTCTCGGCCCAGAGTTTAACCTTACACTGTTTATTGGCAAAAATCAGCACAGTTTAAGAGAAGGCAAACTAACCCTGGAAGTGTGGTTGGCAGGATCCAGAGCACCACTCCAGGGAGGGGCTGTGGTTGGCTTAGCTGAGTCACATGCCCATGAATCGAGCCGACCATGACACATGATGTGAGAGCCAACGTGAATCACACAGTTGACTGACCAGGACTGGTGACATGCTCGTCTCTGTGATCTGTGGTGGCAGCAGGGCCTGTTGTTATCAGACTAATCGGGATAGGAATGCCTGCAGGGAACTCGGGAAACAGCCAGGAAGTCACGATGGGTGTCCTGATTTTTTACCAAGGCAACAGTAGGTAGCCATCTTTGCACATCCTAATCTTTCTTTAACAACTGCCCTGTGGAAAATTCCTAGAGATAGGATGATCACCCAGGCTGATAATTTGCAGGAACCTATGCAACAGTTTTACTTAGGAAGCATCCAATAATTTATCTCACACACACACACACACACACACACACACACACACACACACACCCCTCTGGTAAGTGATGGAGACAGTTAAGAAGTAACAGATTCAAGAACAAGCAGCGGGCACAACATTTATACTGGCGGTGGGAGGGTTTTGGCGCATGTCCTCTGGCTGGTTAAGGAAGGGAGCTTCGCCTGCTTTCTTCTCCTCGGAGCAGCTGGGCCAGTCGCCTGGGCACAGGCTGGCAGCCCCTGCCCTCTGAGCCCAGCCTAGCTCGGAAGGGCGATGTGCTTCTGCTGGGCCCTGGTTCCTCCCAGTGGGTACTTTCGGCTCGAATCTCCTCCAGGAGGCTGTGCAGATGCCGCAGGGTGAGCAGCAGCTGCCGGTCTTGGATCTGCATCTCAGCCTAGGAGAGAGGAGGCATCAGTGGGAGTGGGGCAGGTGTCTGTGCGCATCCAGCCCTTTCCCATCACTGTCTCAGTGGAGGCAATACCCTACCTCCTCGTACCAACCATACATGCCGTATTCTCCTGAAGCCTCAGTTTTGAATCTAAGAAAATTGAGAGCCAATTACTCACCTTTCCAAGGCTATAATGACAGATGAGTTGGAAGACATGCTCTGCAGGTAACATAGGTAACAAACAAATAATCAGTATATCAGTCTAGAGGAACAGAGCTTGTAGAATGGATCTATATATGGAAGGAGGATTTAATAGAGTGGCCTTCAGGTCATGGACCAGTTGGTCCAACAATAGCTGTCCACCAACGAAAAGTCCAAGAACCCAGTAGTTGTTCAATCCACAAGGTTGGATGTCTCATCTGCTCTTCAGAATAGGTCATAATCCTGAAGAAGTAGGCTCTAATGCCAGCGAGGAATGCACTTCCCAGGGACAGTGAGAGCAAGCCGGCAAGGAGAGCAGGCTTCCTTCTTCCACGGCCTTTACATAGGCCGCCGGAGGTGTGGCCTACATTACAGGTTTATCTTCCCACCTCAAAAGATTTGGATTATAAATATATCTTCCCACCTCAAAAGATCCAAATTAAAAGTGGATCTTCCCACTTTGAATGATTTAACTAAGGAAAAAAAATCCCCCACAGGTATACCCAGCCACTTGGGTTTTAGTTCATTCCAGATGCAGTCAGGTTGACAGCTAAGAATGGCCACCACAAGCAGGCAGGTATTGACATGCTAGAGGCTCCTGTCACTGTCAACGAAGTGACACCAACCCAGCAGCTAGAGCATCTAAGCAGCATCCCAGTGCAGGGCTCGGGAACACCCGGCCAAAAACAAAAACAAAAAACTTCTCTTTTTGCTTTTGCTTTCTTATTAGCATACAGTGGGGCTTTTATAGAAACCAATGACATGCAATTATTGTTTAAATTTTAAAAGAAAAGCGCCAAACATTTGGTTTTACCAATAAAGACTCAGGAGCCAAATGCTGGAGTGAAAGCCTGCTAGTTCAGAGAGGCAGAGAAAGCATCCAGCTCAAGTCTAGAAAGAAATAACCCCTGCCCCACTGTCTTAAATACCCTTCAACTCAATGCCCCCCTTTCTGTTTACTCCCTGTCCAGCTGGTTTCTTACTCCAACTCTTGACCTATGGTTAACCTTATTCAATCATGTTTACAGAAAGCTCTTGGGTTAAAGGTGTGTGATAGGACTGAGCTACACCACAATGAGAAACAGGCTTTTCCAGTTTACAATCTCAGGGCTCACATTGGGATCAAATATCCTGCAGCAGTCTGAATGCAGAAACAGACAGGGAAACCCGCTTGTCTTCTATTAAGCCATATGTTAAAGTGATTTGCAAGAATGTGAATCAGAATTGACTCTTTAAATAGTTGCTTTGAGAGAGTTATTTAAATATTTTATTAATGCTGTGAGTTTATTTGTTCAAATCTATTTCTATACATTTTTATGCTGTGCACCCTATTTTAAGATTTATTTATTATGTATACAGTGTTATGCCTGCATGTACACCTGCAGGCCAGAAGAGGGCACCAGATCTCATTATAGATGGTTGTGAGCCACCATGTGGTTGCCAGGAATTGAACTCAGGACCTTTGGAAGAGCAGCCAGTGCTCTTAACCTCTGAGCCATCTCTCCAGCCCCTTGCTGAAGTCATTTTGCAACATTATCATTGAAAAGCCACAAAAGGCCAACTATCCCTCAGTATTCAAGGAGGATGACTCCAGGATCCATTCCTGTGGATTCCAAGATCTAAGGGCATTCGAGAGGCTTGCAGCAAATGGTAACGTGTTTGCATACTGCCTGTGTGCTTTAGATCATTGCTAGATGACCCGGGTCTTTATTAGGCTTCTGTTGCTGAGATAAAGACCATGCTTTTCACAGCCACAGCTCCAGCTCCAGGGATCTGAGACTCTCCTCATGGGCACTTCATGGACACTTGTACTCAGGTGCACGTCATACACAGCTGTAGGGCTGGCAAGATGGCACTGCAGGTAAAGGTGTTTGCTGCCAAGCTTGACGTGGTGGTTTGAATGTCCTCTGTAAGCTCAGATGTTTGCATATTTGCTCACAAATTGGTGGCGGTGTTCGGGTAGGTTTAGGAGATGTGGCCTTGAGTATGCCACGGGGTGGGGGAGGGGCGGCGAGATTTGAGGTTTTGAAAGCCACACGCCATATTCCCCAGTTCATTCTCTGCTTCCTGCTTGTCGTGGTTTAGGAATGAGCCACCAGCCACTTGCTCCAACTACCATGTCTGCCGCTTGCTGTCATGCTTCCAAACTGTGACAGTCCCGCTAGGACTGTAAGTCAACCCTTCCTTCTGTAAGTTGTTCTGTTCTGGCCATGGTGTTTGTTTTAGTCAGGGTTACTACTGCTGTGATGAAACACCACGATCAAAGCCACTTCAGGAGGAAAGGGGTTATTTGCCTTCTGCATCACAGTTCATCACTAAAGGAAGTCAGGCCAGTAACCGAGAGGCAGGAGCTGATGCAGAGGAATGCCGCTTACTTGTTTGCTCTCCTTAGCTTGCTCAGTCTGCTTTCGCGTATAACCCAGGACTAACAGTCCAGGCGTGGCCCCACCCACAATGGACTGGGCCCTCCCACATTAGTCACTAATTAAAAAAATGCCTTACAGTCAGATCTTAGGGAAATACTTTCTCAAAGTTATTGTCTCTCATATGACTCTTAGCTTGTGTCAAGTTGACATAAAACTTGCCAGCACCTTCTTGTCAGCTTGACACACAAATACACTACTGCTGAGCCTCAATCTTTTCTTCCTTGTTCATCTCCAAGATCTCACAATGACATCAATATCACAATATAAAACATTTTACAGGCTTTTCAGGCACCGCTGTCCCCTGTTGCCACTTGCTGCAGCCATGGTCAACTGCAGCACGGTCAGCCCCACCGTGTTCTTTGACATGTTGGTGATGGTGAGCCCTTGGGCCATGTCTTTTTTGAGCTGGTTGCAAACAAAGTTCCAAAGACAACTGAAGACCTTCATGCCCTAAACACTGGAGACAACAGATTTGGGTGTACGAGTTCCTCCTTTCATAGAATTTTTCCAGGATTCATGTGCCAGGGTGGTGACTTTACACGACATAATGGCACTGGTGGCAGGTCCATCTGAGGGGAGACATTTGAGGATGAGCGCTTCACCCTGAAGCATACAGGTCATGGTATTTTGTCCATGGCAAATGCTGGACCAAACACAAATGGGTCTCAGGTGTGTTGCTGTTGCTGTTGTTGTTATAATTTACACTGCCAAGACTGAGAGGCTGGGTGGCAAGCATGTGGTCTTTGGGAAGGTGAAGGAAGGCATGAGCATCGCGGAAGCCATGGAGCACTTTGGGTCTAGGAATGGCAAGACCAGCAAGATCACAATTTCAGACTGTGGGCAGCTCTAATTCTTTTGACTTGCGGTCATCTTACCCACCAGACAGTTCCTTCTGTAGCTCAAGAGAGCACCCCATTCCATCTGCTCCCAGGACCCTGCCCTCTCTGCTCTCACTGAAGTTCTTTGGGTTCTGTATTTTCCTGACTCCCCTCAAGTCTAGCTGGATTGCAGAGTTAAGTTTATGATTATGAATAAAAAGTAAATAAGAAAAATAAAACATCTTACAAAGTTAAAAAGTCCCACAATCTTTAAAAACCCTTTCAAACACTTAAAAATTCAATCTCTTGGGGCTGGAGAGGTGGCTCAGAGGTTAAGAGCCCTGATTGCTCTTCCAGAGGTCCTGAGTTCAGTTCCCACCAACTACATGGTGGTCACAACCGTCTGTAATGTGATCTGATGCCCTCTTCTGGCCTGCAGGTGTACATGTAGGCAGAGCACTGTGTACATAATAAATAAATAAATATTTTTAAAAATCAGTCTCTTTAAAAAGCCGAAGTCTCTTTTAAACCTAAACTCTCCTCTAAACGTTGAAAGTCTCAACTATGAGCTCCTGTAAAATAAAAGAGAAGTTAAATACTTTCTTACTTCAAGAGAACAGAACCAAGGCACAGTCACAATCAGATCAAAACAAAACACATTCTAACAGTGTAAATAAATTAAGGTCCAATATCTGGGTTTCACTCAGATCTTCTGGGCTCCTCCAAAGAGCTTGGATTACCTTCTGTCTCTGCCCTTTGCTGTACACACAGCTTGTCTTCCAGGCTCCCGCTGGCTCCACTCCACTGCTGCTGCTGTTCTCGGTGGTTGTCCCATGTCACTGCCATCTCCAGAATGCTGGGGTCTTCTGCCTCAACTGGGCTGCATTTTCACCAATAGCCTCTACAGGGCGCCCTTCACCATGCAAGGGCTCAACTTCTCAGCATCACTCGTTTAATTCTGGACCTTCATCTGCCTCTGAGGCTGCACCAAAGACGTTTCCTGGCCTCTCACAGTGCAAAGGCTCAGCTGTTGTCCCTGACTCTTTCACGGCTTCAAAACTAGTACTTCTTACACTAGCCAAGGTCAGCTGCCAGCTTGAGGTACAGGCCCAGCTGCCCAGCCTTTGGCATGCTGTCTCCGAAGACATACTTCCCAGCACCGTTCACCTCAGCGATGCTGGTCTCTTCTTGATCACCACTAATTTCTCAGCTCCAGCTGACCAGCATCCATTGTCTCAGTAAGGTAAAGGTTTTGCCTCAGTGGCGCGAGTCTTTTGTTAATCCCCTTTTAGCCCTAGCTGACCAGAACCACAGATTCTCAACTCAAAGTAGCAAATGGCCCTGACAGAGTCCTGAAGGAACTCGGATTTCTTTTTGGAGCTTCACAAGCCTGGCCTCCATCACTCACACTCATACCTTCCAAGAGCCCACAGAAAAGCTCACTGATCTTTGAACACTCGATGTTTTTTTTTCTGGCCTGAGGCTCCAAATTGTCCTTCTACAATCTGCCCCCCCATACACACACACCCCAAAAGAACCCAACATGGTCAGCTCTGTCACAGAAATAACCTATTTCTATCCTAGTCAGGATTATTATTGGTGTGAGACACCACGAAGAAAGCAAGTTCGTTCATCACATCACTGTTCTTCATCAAAGGGAGTCAGGACAGGAACTCAAACAGGGCAAAAATCTGGAGGCAGGAGCTGACGCAGAGGCCATGAAGAAGAAGAAGAAGAAGAAGAAGAAGAAGAAGAAGAAGAAGAAGAAGAAGAAGAAGAAGAAGAAGAAGAAGAAGAAGAGCGGCTTGTTCGTCATAACTTTTTCAGCCTGCTTTCTTTTCTTTTCTTTTTTTCTTTCTTTTTTTTTTTTTCCCTGCTTTCTTATTTATAGAACCCAGGATCATCCTCCCATGGGTGGCACCACCCACAGGGGACTAGGACCTCCCCCATCAATCACTAATTAAGAAAATGACCTACCGCTAGAAACATTTTCTCAAATGCAATTCCCTCCTTCCAGAAGACTCTAGCTTGAATCAAGTTGACACAAAACTAGCCAGCACAAAATATAATTCAAAACCCCCTTTTAAGAAAGCAGAGTCAACTACAGTTAAAACTCTGCCCTACCCCAGCCCAAGTTATCCCATGATACCACTCAGCCCAACCCCCAAACCCGACAGCCCTCAGGAAGCCACTGGATGTGGCTCTTTGGCCACACAGGAGGACACGGGTTCAGAGATGCAGATGTTCAACAGCCGAGGAAGTAACTCAGGCACAACTGAATCTTAGGAATGACCTCTAGCACCACTAGTGGGTAGGATGAGAGATTTTCAAACTTTGTCTCTCTTTATAAGAGGTAATAATTAAAATTATTCTTCCACTAAAAATAGTGTTTAAAAAGGCTGGGATGTGGCTCCATGGTAGAACATTTCACGTGCAAGGTCCTAGGGCTCAGGTTTAGCACTGCAAAGAGAAAAGTGATTTTTATTTTGTGTGTGCCAACCTGATCACTTTACAGACAAGGAGTCCAAGTCTGTGTGTGTGTGGGGGGGGGGGCAGCTGTGCAGCCGGTGTGCCTGTGCCTTAGAAGCAGCTTCAGGAGCAGCTGTGACCCCCGCAACCCCATGAGAAACCCTGTTGGGGTTGTCTCCCAGCTGGCCCGTTGCCTAGCAACCCACAAAGGTCTACTGGGATGCTCTTGTCCTGTTCCCCTCTCCTCTGGTGCTCCTGCACAGTCTCTCCCTCTCTTGGCTGCCGTGCACACACATTTTTGAGATGCTTCCTTATTTTGGGACCTGGAGAAAACACTACATTGAAAGGCATGGTCCCTGGCTTTTCAGGTAACATGGCATTGATACTCAGGAGAATTAGTGACTCATGGGGAAAGTCTTTACTGATGGGAAACAGGAGACAGGAAGAAGCTATACAAGTAAACGTTTTCCTGCACACTTCTCCAAGGCACAGTTGGCTTCAATACTTGAGAGGAAGTCCCACAGACCCACTGGTTCTTTCTAGCCCCTTCTGCAGTGGGAGCCGGTTTCAGTACTCATGGCCAGGCCAAGCCCAGCATCAATTTTGCCCCTACTGGCCTCCTTTTTTTCCCCTCACCTCCCCAAATCTGTACCTCCACATATACCCTTACTCTCACTTTTGTCCATGCCTCCGCTTTGTCAGCTAATGTGCTGGGATGTCCACTGTGTCCCCCAGGGGTCAGGTTTTAACCCTTGGTGCGGAGCACTGTTAGGTAAATGACAGACATCTCTCACTGAACACCCCCTCGCCCATCATCTTGGCATTATTGTTACCTTCATCTTGTAACTAAAGAAACTGAGGCTCAGAGAGATAAAGGCACTAACAAGAGGCCACACAGCAACAGAGCTGGGTACAGTCCCAGCACCTGATACAATGCTAAAACCAGTCTGGCCAGCGCCCTGTGTCTCCTAAGTAGGCCATGACCCACTTTCCCAGTACCTAAGAATTCCATTATACTCAGTGTGGCTGCCCCAGGTAGGGGTGTCTGCAGTGCCCAAGCCCCTGAATCCCTTTGTCCCAGCCAGTGAGGGGCGTGTGTGTGTGTGTGTGTGTGTGTGTGTGTGTGTGTGTGTGTGTGTGTGTGTGTATCCAGAAGCCTTGGAAAATACAGGAAGACATGACAAGGCAAAAAGGCTTACCAGCTCCCTCCTCAGCCACTCCAGTGTCTGCCCAAGATCGGCAGCTGGCTCCCCTGGTATTTCCATCTCAGTGTCCCTGATAGAGTCCTTGGCAATGACTTGGCTACAGGCTGGCCTGAGGGATCTTTGACCTGTATAGTCACCAGCTTCCTTCAGTCTGGCAGCTAAATCACCAAAGGTAGAATTAGTGAGAACAGAACGTTGTTCTCGTTGGAAAACGTAGTTTGGGATTTTTTTTTTTTTTTAAATTTAAAGCTTCAATGCTTTAAACAAAACAAAGAAGGGAAGAAACCAGGGATGTGGATATCTTCATGCCTGGTGGTAGTTCCAGAAGTTCAGAGAATCTGGTGAAACAGGCATTGCCAGAGTTGTGAGGCTGGGGGTGGTCAGTGATGCTGAGCAGGCACAGGCATGCCCCTTAGGGGTTTTGTTTTTTTTTTATGCTTCCGGTGTAGAGTGGGCAGCCATATGCTCTGGGGCTGCTACCCCTCCTGTGGTCTCAGTCTACCACTCTTTCCTCCCTCATCTATGAAGCCCTGATGGAAGGGATGCTCACCTTCGAAACCCCTACCTCCCATGTTTGTGTGAACAGTTCCCCACAGGGAAACCGATGCAGAAATGTTCTCTTATACATTAACAAATTCTTTATTTTCCTAAAACCCGGGGAACGTTACTGTCACTTCCTCTTTACTCTTGCTTTTTGTCCCCTCCCCTTGCCTGAGATGTGGATGACATGCCTGGAGCTACAGTAGCCATCTAACTGTCATGACAGCCAACAAAAGCGGAGGTTGGAAATGATGGTGTCACCAAGTCAGCGACACCACCTGCATGTCAGTGAGACAGTAGATGGCATTTGAACTGGACTGTGCTGCTTGCCAGCTGATCCAGCCAGGCCTGATTCCTCACAGCACACTGTGAAAAGGTTATTCCTTCCTCATCCCTTCCAATGAACATTTATTGATTGTCTACTATGTGCCAAGTTCTGCCCCGGGCACAGCAGAAACTCCAAACCAGAGAGAGAATGGCCTTGTTTTGTCGGAGTTGATACCCTACCAAATGGAAACAAACAAGACCCAAACTTATGTTACAGTGGGAATAAACGGGTTATATTCTCATGCAGGCTTTAAAAAAATGTACCTTGCCCACGTGGATTAGAAACCCCAAGCCAAGAGCTAGCATAGCCATCCTGGATACAGAACCTAGTTACAGATAGGAGGGGACCAGCAAAATGAAGTCTGCCCCTGCTCTCAGCTCAGGCCATTGCAGCACCTCTAGATCCACCCAGGAGCCACAGTGACAAACACCTACAGAAACTGCCCAGCAGGAGTGCAATTCTGCAGGCATCGCCACAGTGGATCAAACCTGTCTTCCTCCAAGAACCCCAGGAGAAAAGACGTTATGGAGCCTGACTTAGGGCCACACTTCTTCAGTGCCAACGCTCAGGAGGCTGAGGTAAGTGGAACTCTGTGAGTTACAGGCTAGCCTGGTCTATGTAGTGAGATCCTGCCTTTTTAAAAAATGTTAGGAAAACAATTAAAGACACAAGAGAAAGCTGAAAACAAAAATGACACTATATTAACAAAGTGGATTTGGAATAGGACCTGAGAATTCATGCAAGGAAAAAAATAAAGGCAAAATTTTAACTAAGTGTCTATAAATCAAGGAGAGGAGGAGGATCTTACTTTGTGCCCAGAGCAGCAGGTGTGAAGGACACGGGGGAAGCTGGACTCTGAGGAGGGTGTGGCTAAGAATTCTGTCAAGTGGGACTGGAGAGATGGCTCAGCAGTTAAGAGCAGTCTGCTCTTCCAGATGTCCAGAGTTCAATTCCCAGCAACCACATGGTGGCTCACAACCACCTATAATGAGATCTGGTGCCTCTTCTGGCCTGCAGGTATACATGCAAGCAGAAAACTGTATATGTAATAAATAAATCTTTAAAAAAAAAAAAAAAGAATTCTGTCAAGCGGTGGGCACTTGGCGCATGGCACATGAAGCAAGGGTTCAATGTCCAGCAAGAACTGAGGGGCTTCTAGTGGCATGGAGGTGGTCCTGGGTTCCCTCCCAATGTGAGGCCTATAAGGCAGGCAAATGGGCCTTGTGCTGGATGGAGCTTAGACCCTGTCTCTAGCTTTGTAGAAGGGAGCTCCTGAAGTGAGTTGTTAGGAGCGCCCCATTTCTTTCTCTTTGGAGTTTTTACATCCCAAGATGCATTCCGATATCAGCACACAGATAAAATCGCTGTGCAAATTCTCTTCTGGCTCAGCTGTTATGCTTTAGAACCAAAGTGTTTTGAAACATAGCTGCTGACCACATCTGCCATGCTTTTAGACACTGGGACCAGAAATAATTCTTTCCAGGCGTCATGTCACGTGGCCCTGAAATAATACAACTATCTGGAGCAGAGGCAGAGTCTAAGACAGCCACCTGCAGAAGGGACAGGAGATCTTTGGCTCATGGTGGCTGATGTTCATGGAGCATGGGGTCACCATGGGGGGGTGGTGACCCCATGAGCCAATCAGATTTGGTTTCATTTTGACTTTGTCACAGAGCTTGCACTGCGGCAAGAACACTGACTGGGTAACGAATATCTCTAAAACTTTCCACTAACATTCACACTAATTGGTTTTCTGTCATTCTAACAAATACAGGACATAATGAGCTTTAAAATGGTTTATTTTAGCTCGTTTGGTTTCACGGTCAGTTGGTCTGTTACCTGGAGCTGTGGTGAGGCAGCACACCACGGCAGAGTGTGTGTGTGGGGAAATGAGCTGTTCATCTTGAGACAGCCATGGGGGGGAAAGGTGTGGGAAAGAATACCAGGGAGCCACTCTTCCCTTCATAGGACTGGAAGACTTTCCACTAGGCCCCAAATGCTCAAGGTTCACCTGCTTTCCAAAAGGTCTTTACCCATGGGTCCTTAGAGGACATTTGGCCACATCATAGCACATCGTAGCCACTTCGTCTATCTCCATACAGAAGTTAGTGGGTTGGTGGGATGATGCTTGGTGATGCTTTGCTGCCAGTCACACACTAGCAGGTCTGAGGCTGCTCCACAGGTCTCCCACCATCTTCTGAGATTTCTAAGTGTGTTCTCTTGGCAATGCAAACGGTAAGATTTTTTTTTAAAGATCTGGGGATTCAGCTCAGTAGGTAGAATGCTTGCTTAGCAGGAACAAAGGCCTTGGGGGGGGGGGTTTGATCCCCAAGCACTGCCAATAACCAGACATGGCACCACACACCAGCAAACCCAGCCGTTGGGAGGTAGAGGCAGGGGGATCAGAAGTTTAAGGTCATTCTTGGCTACATAGTGAATTTGAGGCCAGTTTAGGCTACCTGAGACCCTGTCTCAAAACAAACAAATAAACAAACAAACAAACTACAAGAGCCAGTGGGAATACAGAAAGTTCCTTTAAGACCTGAACTCAGAGCGGGCACATCGCCACTATGCCCACACTTTTGGGCAAAGTGAGCTACACAGCTGAGCCCGAGCTGAGAGCAAAGATGTGCACCCAGCTACAAAGAGATACAAGAAAAGCACTGTGCTATTGAGTAGAAAAGAAAGAGTAGAGCCGCTGGTTTGGACCGGCCCAAAGGGAGGTGACCAAATGAAACTGTGAGGTGGGAAGAGCTGGAGACAGGAGTACAGTAGTCTGGTGGTAGCAGAAGATACAAACGGTGACAAGCATGGACAGCCTGGTTCCATCTTTAAAATCTTTATAGATGGAAGACCCCAAACTGTGTGCCAAGGCAACCCAAATTCTGCAGAAAACTTAGAGATAGTATACAACAGTTAAAAGCTTGGAGGTTGATGCAATGCCATCTATCAGATGCTGTACAGACAGCCATATATATATATATATATATATATATATATATATATTTATTTATTTCATATGCACTGATGTTTTACCTGCATGTATGTTTGTATGAGGATGTTGGAGCCTCTGGAACTGGGGTTACAGACAGTTGTGAGCTGCCATGTGGGTGCTGGGAATTGAAACTGGATCCTCTGGAAAAACAGCCAGTGCTCTTAACTGCTGAGCCATCTCTCCAGTGCCCAGATAGCCATTACTAAAGTGCTTGAATCTAACTGCGTAATAAATCACTGTTGGGCATTTCTTTGGGTCTGCCTCAGCAAAATGTCCCTAACCTTACAAGACTATGGAAAACTGAGAAAGTATAAGAACCTCTTTGCTTTTGTGCTAGGCATCATCATTATTTGTATTTTAAAAGTTTATTATTTTATTTCATGTGTACGGGATGTTTTGCCTACATGTATGTCTACGCACCACATGCAAGAAGTACCCATGGAGGCCAGAAGGTGGTGGGAGATCCTTTGGAACTAGAATTATAGATGGTTGTGAGGCATCGTGTAGGTGCTGGGAACTGAACTCATGTCCTCTGGAAGAGCAGCTAGTGCTTTTAACCCCTGAGCCTTCTCTCCAGCCCTATTATTTGTATTTTTGTATACTGTCTCATATATTAATATTTTATATGCACATATACTATATTATATATTTTTAATAGACTGCAATATGTTTGCAATATATTACAGATATAGTGGTCACTGACCACTTTCTACACAGGAAATTGAGGCTCCAGCAGGTGGTGACAGCTGGAATTAGAATAATTTTCTCGGGGGGGGGGGGGAGGAATGGGAGGATACAAGGGATGGGATAAACATTGAGATGTAAACACGAATAAATTAATAAAAAAAAAAAAAAAGGAAAAAAAAATAGAATAATTTTCTCTGACCAGGGCATGGTAAGTTTTGGGTCTATTAAATTGGTGGAGGGCCAAGAGCATCTCTATCCAATGCAGTGTGCTCTGCCACGCACGGCAAGGGCTTGGCAGTGAGAGCCTGGCACCCTGCACTTGGCCTCCACAGCTGATGCCTAAGTATCCCACAAAGTCATTTCTTGTGGTTAACTTGTTTTGATACACTTTCATTTATTTTTAACCCCAGTAAGGATTCCTGGCCCTGAGAGCATTTTACTTCATAGGCTCAGAAAGGCTTGGCACACAGACATGGGCGATGCGGAGCCAGAGGGCCTAGGCAGGCAAAGAACTGAAGTTGCTAAAGAGGAAACCATTACATCCATAACTGAAAGCCAGAACAGTCTTCTGTTCAGCATCCCTGGTATCAGGATGACTTGGGTGGGCCAGGTCCCGCAATGCATTTTGGGATAGAGTATTGAGCAAGCAAGACCTCACATCTGTCCTCATGGGGCCCATGCTCCATCTGGTAAATGGGTTCAGGATTCAGTTCAGCTGGCAGAACACTAGCCTGGCATAAAAGACGCCAAGGGTTCCAACTCTACCACCCTGAAACCCAGCTGTGGTGGTACAGGCTTGTAATCCCAGTGCTCGAAAAGTAGAGGCAGGAGGATCAGAAGTTCAAGGTCATCTTTGTCTATACGTGCTTACAGCAAATTCAAGGTCAGTCTGGAATACATGAGACTGTGTCTCAAAACTTAAGATAAATAAGAAATAAAAGGCTGGCAAGTCGCTGAGCTGACAGAATGCTTGCCTAGTGTGCACGAAACCCTGAGTTGGGTCTCTAGCACTGTGTGCATTGGGTGTGGTGCTTCTAACCTGTAGCTGCAGCACTGGGGAGGGAGAGGTAAGCGGATCAGAAAACCAATCTCATCCTCGGCTACATAGTAAGTCAAGGCCAGCCTGGACACCTGAGATGCTGTCTCAAGCAAGCAAGCAAGCAAGCAAACAAACAAACAAACACCCCCATGTCACTTTACAACACACACCTCGCACACACCTGTGTTTGAGCATCAAATGAATGTAAGAATTTCCAAATGAAAAAACTAGCTCATAGGGAGTGCTGGCTGCCCAAGTAAATAAATGAAAGGCTAAGACAAATCTTGTAGGCTGTGTTCCAAAGAGGGAGTTCATGCCTGGTACTATAAACAGATACTATGGCTAGAGAGGTCATAGGCCTTGTGGGTGTGGGAACTACTGCTGTTGTTTTGCTAAATGTCTAATATTTGGATTTATACATACAAATCTGTATTGCTTCCAGCCTTGGTCAGAGAAGCTTCTCACTGGGGCAGGTAGTGGCTAAGGCGGAGAGGCGTTACTCTTCAAAGTGCTGAGAATAAGACCTGGGAGTGCTCAGCCATAGACAGGACATCCGTAATGAGCATCTCCCTAAGGCTGGGGAGCATGGCTAAGGAGGTGACAGGAGGGATGCAAGAGCTGGAGGATGGGGAGGAGAGATGTGGGCGCTGCCCTCTGGGTGTGACATGGCTGCTGCACGCACGAACGCAGAGCAGCTGTGGTTACCTGCACAGGATCAAGCCAATTAAAACTCCCAGGATGTGCGTGGTATGGGCTGCTGAATCCTCCACCTTAGCTGAGGAGCTACCGGCAGTTGATGGCTGGAGGAGGGGGTCACTTTTTTCGATGAGGTGGCCCCTGGTAGGTTGCTCAGGTCCCTGCAGGTGGATGACCTCACACACATGCATCTGTGGACAGCCCTAACTGGACTCGGTGGATCAAAGTAGAGGACATGAGGTTGGAAGGGAGCTGTGGAGACTGAGGGAGCTTGGGGGAGGCTGACAAGGGGTTGTGGGTCAGTATGCATTGTATACACGCATGAAAACTCAGAGTAAATAGCACTGTTATTTTAAATGCACACACATGTGTGCGCATGCACACACACATTATTCTTTACTATCCTTTCTTCTCTTTTCTCACGGGAAAAACTACATCTCCCAGGTCCCCTTACAGGTATGTGTATCATATGACTGAATGACTGACCATATGAATACTGAACTATGAATGGCAATTATATGTTCAATTTCTGTCTTATGCTTTTAAAAGATGAAGAAGAGCTCTTCCCTCACCCCGGCTACCTCCTGCTGACTTCCACTCACTGCTAAGGCTGGAGCGGAAGCAGCCATCTGGGCCTACAGGGTAGATGGAGTTCAGTCCTGGTGGAGGCAGAGCCAGCGCGTCAGCCTGTGCTGCCAAGTAGACTGTTGCAGGAGAAATGTGTTGTTGCACTGAAGATGTGATTATACGAAACTTAAAAGACAGGAGTCCAGACAACCACCTTACAGCCAACCAGACGGCTAGAGAACAAGGCAAGTCCTCGGTTTCTCCAGTTCAAATCCTTCCCAGAGGCCCTTATCTATGGATTTAATGTTTTATTTTCTCCTACATGTTGGCATGTTCATGACCAAGTCTGGTCCTTAAAATAGCTTTGTGACATCCATCGTAGAAAGAGTATTTCTGTGACTGCCACTAAGCAGACAGGAAAGCCAAGACACAAGAGAGAGGGAGATGAGGGGCTACGGAGACAGTGACGTATTTACTGTGTAAGTGTGAGGATCAGAATTCAAGTTCCAAGACTCACCTAACAGTCCAATGTGGGAAGGACTGTAAGCTTTGTCACAGGTGAAAGTAGTCTTGGTGGGCTTTACCCTTGGACACACCGTGGATACCTTGAGATAGACTGGGTGGAGCCATCCTGGGCCTGGAATTCAGGAAGCAGACCTGGGGACTCCACCTGGACTATTGTTTTTCTAATCGACCCTCAATGGGAGAAGGAAACCGTCTTCACACAAGCAGTTGAAGAGGAGAGAACAGCAGCAGGTTCAGACTGGGCTTGAGCGCACAGGGGATTGGCGAACAGGCTGGACCAGCAGGCAGGCCGGAGACACCTAGGGACCGGGGTCCCGTGGAACGGATGCCGGAAAGTTCACTTTTTCCCTTTAACCTCTTGTGTAAGCTAGTTGGGTTGTATAATAAAGATTTTGTTGTTGTTGTTGTTGTTTGTTTTGTTTTTCAAGACAGGGTTTCTCTGTCCTGGATTCGCTTTGTAGACCAGGTTGGTCTCGAACTCACAGCGATCCACCTGCCTCTGCCTCCCAAGCGCTGGGATTAAAGGCGTGCGCCACCACGCCCGGCTAAAGTTTAATTGTTAAAAACAGAGCCTACAGCCCAACGCGGCATATACACTTGTACCTCCAGCACTGGTGGGGACACTAGCCACCAGCCTAGCCTCACTGGCATGTCCCAGGGCCAAGAGAGAGGCCCTGTCTCTGACCTTCACATGGCCATGTCCACACATCTTCCTCCATGAACACTGTGGTTATTTGAGTAAGAATGGCCCCCATGTGCTCATGTATTTTTAATGCTTGCCCTCCAGTTGGTAGAACTGCTTGGGAAGCGTTAAGAGATGTGGCCTCATTGGAGGAGGTGTGTCTAGCTTTGAAGTTTCAAGCTCTCTCTGCTCTATGTCACGTGGTCGTGCCTCAAGACGTGAGCACTCAGCTACTGCTCCAGCGCCATGCCTGCCTGCCTGTTGCTATTCTCCCCACCGTGATGCTCATGGACTCTAACCCTCTGATACTGTAAGCCCCAACCAAGCTTTCTTCTATAAGTTACCTCAGTCAGAAATAGAAAAACAACTAAGACATGCACACGCGCATGTGCATGCACACACACACACACACACACACACTTTAAAAGAAAATAAATCATAAAAAAGAAACACATTTTTGTTTTTCATGAACTATTCCACCTCAGGAATTTGTTCTAGCACACAAGTGGACTAAGACAATGTCCTGTCCCCACATGTCCTATATACAAGTTTTTTGCACCTCTTTCTGTGTTTTTTGTTTGTTTTGTTTTGTTTTTTCGAGACAGGGTATCTGTGTGTAGCCTTGGCTGTCCTGGACTCCATTTGCAGACCAGGCTGGCCTCTAACTCACAGAGGTGCTCCTGCCTCTGCTTCCCCGAGTGCTGGGATTACAGGCGTGCGCCACCACACCCTGCCCCCACACCTCTTTCTGAATACACTGCTGTACCTGAGTGTTCTGTACATCAGTGAGTATCTTAGCCCATCCATTTCCCATACCTGCACTCTGTGCACATGTGGGCTACACATTTTGTTCCGATGTGTGGCGCAAACTCTGTTGAAGGGACTTGTTCCCAGTGCGGTTCATCTGATGCCTTGGGCAGCGCCAGCCTATGCATGAGAGATGGAGTGGCCTTTAGCTTCAAGGATCTGTTGGATGGAGGCACTTGCTCTTATGGAGGCTGGAGACATGGATCTCGGTTTCCTCATCCCTGTTCATCCTTCCTCGTTCCATAGAAGGTATGGCTAGGGGCATGTGGAGGGGCCTTGAGTGTGGCTTCCAACTTCTGACCTTCATCCCTATGTCAAACCCCTCCTACCTAGTCATCCTGTGACACTGGGGTTTGCTCCACCAGAGCATTAGCACCCCTGGAAAAAGCAGGTGACGTTGGAATGGACATGGAGCAGGTGATCAAATCCAGTCACAAACACAAAATCTAGTCTCTGAGGTATCAAACAAGTAGGGTTGGGGATCACATGTAGGTCATGTGCGTGTGTGTATGTGTGGGTGGGTGTGCGTGTACATGCACATTTGTGCATAACCTTTTGTGCCACAACATATATGGGGAGGTCAGAAGACAGCGTTGGAGGTGGGTTTCTCACCTTCTGTCTTTTCTATTGTGGACCGTTGCGTAGGCTGGTGAGCCAGTGGAGACGATCCTCTCTGCCTTCTCTCTAACCAGAGCCTCACATTTGCAAGGCAGGTGCTCTACCCCTGAGATCCCCCCACCCTCATCTCTGGGCCTCCCAGTGCACTTCATTTTTAGGAGCGTTTTTCTTGCCCCCTCCAGCTAGGCTCACCGGATGACCATTGTTTATATCAGCAGCTGGACTCTGCATGGTGCAGACTTAGTTTCTCACCTGGAACATTTCGGGGTTGGATCAGATCGGCACTTATCAAACGTCAGGCATTCTTATGCCTTTTTCTCAATTTTTCTATCTGTTTTTAGTTTGATTTACTCATATTGTCTTGAAATTTACTCTATTAGACAGGAATGGTTCTTCTGTGTAACAAAAAAAAAAAAAAAAAAAAAAAAACCAAAACCCTTAAGTAATAGTAATGGTAAGTGGAAGTTGATTTTGATCATACATAGAATGGGGGACATTACTTCAGGTAATTGTTTCCTTCTGGTCATCTGTGATCCAGGTTCCTTTAGTTTTGTTGTTGTCCTACCCAGATATCTAAAGATGGCTGCCTAGTTAAGCACCAGCCACTAAGCATGCATACATACATACATACATACATACATACATACATACATACATACTTACATCTTGACTGCAAGAAGGACAAAAGGAGGCCTTTTGTTCCTATTGGGGAACTTAACATATTTTCCTCATAATAATGATATTCTAATAGTTTACCATCTACTTGGCCATACCAAGCTGCAAGAGAAGTTGGGAAATGGAACCCTTTCTCGGTACCAAGCACCATCCAGGACTCCACACCAGTAGGTGAAAGGGGGAGTGAACACTGATAAAAAACATCAGTCTTAATAGCATCAGCTTCAAATAAGCAATTTTTTTCTACCATTACTCTAAGCAATGTATCCACGATAGCGCTAGTATCACGATTCCATTATTTTTCTTAAACAATTTAAAATAAGCACTTACCTCTCAAACTGACACGTGTGAGTGATGATAGATATACGTAGATACATTATGAATGACAACAGAGGTTACTTCGGTGGCATCCGTGACCCATGTTCACACCCATATGTAGATACCTCCTCTTGACTCTGAGATGTGGGAAACAACATGACGCAGTAGACATAATGCCAGGCCAGGTTCAGGCCTTGACTCTAAAATGTCCCGAAGCATCTTCTTTTGTACTCCCGGGAAGTCTGAGAGCTGTATAAGGTCTCAGACCACCCCAGGACCACCAACAGGCAAGGAAGCCCAAGCTGGCCACACGGAGGGACTGTGCGGAAGAGAATGCAAACTGCTGGGCAACAGTGAGACCCAAATCACAGATACATGGTGAAGTCCGAGCTGCCCAAGCAAGCTCTCAGATCTTAATGCTACCTAGCTGACACCACACAGAAAGCGATGGAGCGTTCCCACACCTCAAAACCATAAGCTGGCAAGTTTTGAGGTAATTTTTAATGCAGCAGAAGAAAGCCAAAACACCCATGTATCCCCATATATCACATTTCCATTACTCTGGAAAGTTCTGGATCTCCAAGTGATTCTCTAATGCTCCCCAGAAGCACCTCATTCTGTTTCACAAGTCGCATCTTCACACAGAATCATAACCCATTTATTGAGAACTGGCCATATGTCAACACATGTTGGGGCGGGGTCTTGTACACTATGTATTCAGATGTTGATTTCTGGGCCCCAAGATCTGGTTGCATTCCAGACATGGGCATTGTCAAGATCACTGAAAGATCTCCTGTTTTAACATTATGTAATGATTGTTCCTCAATTACCCCTGACTGGTTAATAAAAAGCTGAATAGCCAATAGCTGGGCAAAAAGGACAAGATGGGGGGAGGGGGGACTTCCATTCTTAGTGTGTGTGTGTGGGGGGGGGTCTCAGGTAGAAGGAAGGAGGGGTGAAAGAAGAAGAAGAAGGCCAAGGATGGGGTTGTCATGAGTTTTCCATGAGGGCAGAGACGTAGCAGAAGGCCAAAGCGAGACTGAGAGGCAGGTAAAAAGGCTTGTGGCTGGGAAGTAGCCAGACTAGAATAGACGCAGTTAGAATAGATCGGTATCTGCCCAGCTATAGTGCTTTAAAACTTATTAATAAATCTAACAGGTCCCTGTGACATTATTTGGGAGCTAGAATGAGTAATAGGGGGAAAAACCCCACTATATTATTTTTACAAACACGGCCACAGAAACTGCCCACACGACCTGTTCCTGATCTTGTCACTATTACATGGAAGCAGCTGGAAGAAGCTTTTCACAATGGAAACTTGACCTCATCATTCCTAAGTTCCCCACCTACTGTAACATCTGTGAGGGATGCTGTTAGATTCAACTGGTACCCAGAGCTACAGATGACACCAGGCCACCCTTGGCATCAACCTGCTCAGGAGGATGCAGAACCCCTGTGCCGTCATGCCTTCCCGTGAGTGGACATCCTTGTGTCCAGCAGAGCAGTACTTCTTGGGCACAATATAGAATCCCAAGGGTGGGTGCAGGCTCACTCCTGGCTTAAAGGCTTCATGTCCCTTGAGATCTGTCTCTAGGTATGTAAGTTCCCATGTTCAGAAAGCCCAAAGTATAATTTCCCATTAGGTAGTTATAGTTTTAGCCATCTGTTGTTAAAAATGATAATTAATTAACTAACATAGCGGGTGTGGTGGCACATGCCTTTAATCCCAGCACTGGGGAGGCAGAGGCAGGAGGAACACTGTGAGTTCGAGGCCAGCCTGGTCTACAAAGCAACTCCAGGACAGCCAAGGCTACACAGAGAAACCCTATCTTGAACCCCCGCTCCCCCCCCAAAAACACCTAATTAGCTAACTCATTTATTAAACTATATTTCCCTAACCTACTTCCCCAGCTTCCTAAGTGCTAGGATTATAGCTGTATGCTGCCATGCCTGGTAAAAAATTTAATTGTTTTAGGTCGATAAAAGGGAAGGTAGATGATACAGAGATCTTTACACCTCATTACAAGTGTCACTAAAGTAGGGTTGTGTATGCGCGTTTCAGTTCAAGACCCAATCTGAGACATTAGCATTATAGAGTCCTTGGCTTTCCTCTGACATCAAAGTTCTGATGCTAACCCTTTCCTCTGCCAGGACTCAAGCATTTCACAGCCTGGCTTGGAATTTTTTTTTTTTTTTTTTTTTTTTTTTTTTTTTTTTTTGCGATCACACAATTAGATTAAGGCTGTGAGTTGTAAAGGTAAGGGGACAATTACAAATATTAATTGTGATGGAGTTCTTTTTTTTTTTTTTTTTAAGATTTTTGTATGAGTATTTTTCCTGCATGTATGTATGTACACTGTGTACATGCAGTACCTGGTATCTGAGGAGACCAGATGACGGCATCTTACTCTCTGGAACTGGAATTAAAAGAAGTTGTGAGCCTCCGTGTGTGTGCGTGCGTGTGTGTGTGTGTGTGTGTGTGTGTGTGTGTGTGTGTGTGTGTGATGGGAACACAACCTGAATCCTCTGCAAAAGCAGAAAATGCTCTTAACTTCTGAGCCCCAAATACTCTTAACTCCAGGCCCAGTCTCCACACAGCCTCCCCCCCCCCTTTTTTTTTTAAAGAGACAGGCCCTAGCTAAATATCCCATGCAAGCTTTAAACTCCTGACTCGGCCTTCTGAACTATAGGTGTGTACCAACATATCCAGCTAAAGTATCTTTTTCTTTGCCTCATAACAAGGGTGCACACTAGGACCATAATCTGACCACTAGCATGGCCCTGGATCATCTGGCCAAGGTAAGTACACAAGGTTTCTAGGGTACTCAGTCACTTCCAGTCTCGATACACACTCTTAGAAAGGCCACTAATAGGTGCAGTCAACACCCAAGCTTGGGCATTGTGTTCCACACTTCGAGGACCACCGACGCCTTGCAGCTAAAATACTGTGTGGTGGTTTATCTTTCATTGATTCGTTCAGCTATTTATATCAGGATGGAGTCAGGAATATTTATGTCATGCTTTCAGTTACAGTCCATTACCACTATATTATTTTGTTGCTTAATTTTTTTCCTCCAGCTTTGGCTATCAGCACTTTTAAGTTGACCTGTGTCTCTTGAAGTGATCACACATGTGAGTGTGCGTGACTGCGTGTGTGTGTGTGTGTGTGTGTGTGTGTGTGTGTGTGTGTGTGTGTGTGTGTGTAGTATGTAGTATTTCTCTTCTTTTCTTTTGGTGGGGGAGTTAAGACAAAGTTCTCGTGCCTTAGCTAGTAGCCTAGCTATCCTGGAACTTGCTCTGTAGACCAGGCTGGCCTCCAATTCAGAGATTCATTTGTCTTGTCCTCCTGAGTGCTGGGATTAAAGGCATGCACCATCACATTTATGTGTATGGGTGTTTTACTTGCATGTATATCCATGTGCTAGATGCACGCCTGGTTCCTATGGATGCCAGAAGAGGGTAGTACTGGACCCCTGGGTACTGGAGGGACAGATGGTTGTGTGTTGACTGCCACGTCAGTGCTGGATATCGAAACTCGGTCCTCTAGAAGAGCAACAGGTGTTCTTAAATACTGAGCCATCTCTCCAGCCCTATGTGTAGTATTTCTTTTATGACTTTTCTTACATACTTTTTGCCTCATTGTTCCAGGGAGCCCAGGTTCCTTTTAGTGAAGAATGGTATTAGAAACCAAGATCTTGCCGAGTGTGGTGGCACACACCTTTAATCTCATTATTCAGGAGGCAGAGGCAATCCTATCTCTATGAGCTCAAGGCCATCCTGGTCCACAAAAGGAGTCCAGGACAGCCAAGGGTTTGTTATATAGAGAAACCCTGCCTTGAAAAACAAACAAACAAGAAACCAAGAACTCAGGCTCACCTGGAAAAGGTGCTTGCTGCCAAGTCAGACAACCTGAGTTTGATTCCAGGGATCCACATGGAGGAAGGAAAGAACTGACTCCCATAAGTACACACACACACACACACACACACACACACACACACACACACAGAGAGAGAGAGAGAGAGAGAGAGACAAAGAGAGAGAGAGAGAGAGAGAGAGAGAGAGAGAGAGAGAGAGAGAGAGAGAGAGAGGTGGGGGGGAGAGGGAGAACAGAAACCAAGATCTCTGTGCTAGGTATGCTTTTTGCTATGGAGTACCATTGCTTCTAGGAAAAAAAAATACCAACAACACCACCACAAAACACATGTGTGTGAACCCATGTATATGTATGTTTCCATACATATTTTTAAACAGATCTTCCTCCAAGATTACTTGTAAAAACAGCATAGGGCACTGACTACCTGCAAATAGTGTGTAGGTGCCCAACACAATTCCATCTTCTTCACATTGGCCTTTTCTTTCTTTCTTTCTTCTGTTTTTGTTTGTTTGTTTGTTTTTTTGTTTTTTTGAGACAGGGTTTCTCTGTGTAGTCTTGGCTGTCCTGAACTTGCTTTGTAGACCAGGCTGGCCTCAAACTCACAGTGTCTGCAGCCTCAAATCTGTTTCCTAACTTTGGGGTGAATGATGAAAACAAGACAGCTGAGTTTGGAGTTAGGGTCCTTTGGCATCTGGGGCGTACCAGCCTTAGGCCTCACCAGGGCTCTCATCCATTGCCTTCTCCTGGCTTGCCTGCATCTTCCTCAGGCCTTTCTTGTGCTTCTTGGCAAAGCACATGCTCCTCAGGAACCTGGGTAGACCCCCTTCAGAGTTTTGTAGCTTTGGGATTGGGGTTTCTTGATGTCATTTCTGTGCTATTTACCAGGACTGGTTTTGTGTGGTGTGGTTCTTGGATTGGGCCGTGTCTGCATGGTAACCCATGGCTCCAGAAGCTCCTAGGATTGCTCTGTAAATATTTCTTTACGTAATCACCCACAGCCACATTAAGCTGAACATGAGTTCATGTTGACATCTCCAGCTCTCACCCATTGCTACGTGGGTCAGTCGAGCTCCATCTCTACGAGTCACACTTCTCTAAACAGTGCTGTTGCTCAGTAACTTAGCAAATATTTCTCTGCTTAAAAAAAAAACAAAACAAAAAAAAAAAAACAAAAAACAAAACCTGATCTTGACAACCAAAAGTCAAATTCACATGTAAAAAGGGGGAAGGGGGTTGGCTAACTGTCTACCCAGGTCCTTCCATGTGACTCTCCACTGTTCTGAGAAGCACAAACATCTTTGCCTTCGAGGCTTTTCAGAGGCCTGGCTCCTGTCCAGCACAGCCCCATCCCCTACCGTTTTCCTACTTGGGTCTCTCACCCTGACCCTACCCCTCCTTCTCCACGCTCACCCAAGGCCTTTGTCCATCCTAGTCTCCTGCTGGATCTCTCTTCCTTGCTCTTTGCCCAGTTGCCTTCTACACAGCCTGCCCATCCTGGCTCAGTCCCCACTTCTGTTGAGGAGAAGTCCCATCCTTAAGACTCAAGCACCCTGCCCGAGACACGCATAGCACAAGGCACAATGTGCCTTTGGTTGTTAGCCCCTCCTGCAGCTACAGCACTACCTGGGTACATCCCTTTCTCCTGGAACATTACAGGGTAGGGATGGGTTCGTCCTAGTTGCTAGCATACAACAGGAGCTCCAGGAACAGCTGAGCAGTTTTCAATTCTTTATTCAAAGGGTATTTAACAAGGGCCTCGTAGGTATTAAATCTCTGGGGATACACCAGGGAGGGAAACAGATAGAGGCTCTACTATACTCTTGGCACTTTTCTTTCTTTCTTTTTTTTTTTTTTTTTTTTTTTGGAGACAAGGTTTCTCTGTGTAGCCTTGGCTGTCCTAGACTCCTTTGTAGACTAGGCTGGCCTCGAACTCACAGCGATCTGCCTGCCTCTGCCTCCCAAGTGCTGGGATTAAAGGCGACACCGCCTGGCTCTTGGCACTTATTTTTAAGTAGAAATGACACCGAGCAAAGAAATACACTGTTGGGAGCTGATGGATGCTGTAGAGAGAAATTCTGAGTGAAGGAGTGCAGGGTGCTGGGGCACTACTCTTTTTAAGAGGATGATGGCCTGAACAGGTGGTTTGGAGAAGGTGACATGTGAGCAAAGATTTGAGGGAAGTGAGAGAGCAGAGTGAGCAAGGCGGGTGTGCTGTGAGGCAGGACTATAGCGGACAGGGAAGGGACCATTGCCACCCTAATGGTTGAGATCTCATG